>NC_046154.1:243965042-244265478 GCF_011064425.1 Rattus rattus
CATACATGTTTACATACTAATTGTCTATTAAGGTGCTCTTTACCATTATTTCTTTTTCTCTTTCTCCTTCTGTAGTAGATTTGCAGTATATTGCCATACTTGTGAAAACCTGGAAGTTATTTTTAATTACCATTGTTGCTTTTGTAACTGTTATTTGATATTAAACTAATGAAGGATTGCATACTTCTACTGTCAACTGATTAAAAATTTCACATTTCTTATTGACAATGTTTTCTAATTGAATTTTGAGAGAAATTGTTATTTTTTTATACAACCCCTTTATCGGATATTTTGTAAACTGTGTAGCTTGCTTTTCCATAATTTCAGAAAAAATAGCAGCTCTTAAATTTGAAAACGTCGAACTTGCCAAATTCACTGTATGGATTATGCTTTCAGGTTGTATTAAAAGACCAATGCATACTCCAAGACCTTGAAGATTTTGTAGTGCTTCTTTCAAAAGTGTATTGTGTGTGTGTGTATGTAGTGTTTTATATATATATATGTATATATATATATATATATATATTGCTTGACAGTTAAGTTTTGTGGATAATGTAAAGCATTTATTTATTGAGTTGCTCTTTTTTATAAAATCATCTCTCCATATGAGACAATTTTTGGATCCCCCTTTTGCTCTTCCTGACTCAATTTTCTACTGTTACTATAGCATCATGAGGATATATTTGCTTTAGCTTTTAATTGTCTTAAAAACACTTTCTATCTTTGTTTTTCTCTTGCTCACATTTCCCTTGCCTATTTTTGACACATTTCCTATACATTATTTTGGAAATGGTTTGTCAATTTTTCCAAATGACCTAGTAGCGCTTTATACTGAAGCCATTGAGCCACTGAGAAAAAAATATACCTTATAAATCTTATTTAATGACAAACTATACCTATCTCTTCATACACTTCATAAAGTTGAGAATGTTTAAAATCGAAATAGTATTTGGTGGTTACAACAGTATCTTGGAGACCTTTGGTTCACTTTACTCCCATTATTTACATTTTTCGTAACATTTTAAATTGAGTTGTTTTATATTTAGTTACCCAGTTTATCAAAATAAAATTTATTTTTAAAACAATTGATTAGAGTGGGCAAAAGATCCTAACTTGGCAAACAGAAGCTAACCATGTGAGTGGCTGAAGAACATTAAGACTCTTCATCACTGAAATGAAAATTAAAGCCACAGCTAGGTGCAATGAAGACCTACTAGAATGACCCAAATGTCTCATATGGACAACATCACAGTACAGTTGGTCTGCATTAGTGGGAACCCTTCTTCTGTACTGCTAGGAGTCCAGAATGAAGGAGATACATAGGAAGATAGTGTGAAAGCTTGTAATCAGTTGAACACAGTTCTCTCTCACCATTGATTCAGCAGTTGAACTTCTTGCTATTCCTATACATGTCTGTAATGGGTGATTATAGCAGCTTGTCTCATTATTGTCAAAGCTCAGAAGAAACCCAGATACTTTCAAGAGAAAACTTTGTGAGTATATATCAATGTATTCAGGCAGAGGGATGGTATTTCGCTGTAAGAAAGTGTGAGTTACTAACCTACTCAAATTTCTGGAAGAACCCTAATTGCATGCAACTAAGTTAATGAAGCCAGTCTAAAAAGGTTATATATTGTATGACTTTGCTAACATGACATTATGAAAAGGCCAAACCACAGGGAGAATAAAACAATTATGGAGTAGACATGGAAAGAGCAGAGGGATAAAATGCTGCAATACAGCAGGGATTTAGAGCAAGGAAACTGATCTTTGTAATATGATGGTGGATACGTGTCATTAAACTTCTAGTAAATCCATGGTTGTGGGCAAAGTCAAGAGTGTGACTGATGTACGGATGTATTCAATAGTAAAAATTGTGTTTCATCAATATGATGAGATTTTCACACTCAGTGAAACCATAGGTCAGCACAGGGGCACTAAAGGGACACGCTACACTTCCTATTTAATTTTCCTAGGAGCCAAATATTTTCAGACAATAAAATTATTATTTTATCTTTTCTGTAACTGGATATTGAACCTAGGGTTTCAGACATCACAGATAAAGCACTATACCAATGCACTCTGTTTATCTTCTTCATTTTGGGACACAGTCTCTGTAAATTGTCTGTGTTGACTCAAGCTCACCATGAAGTCCACATAGGCCTTGAAATTTTCATGCTCAACTTCTTTGCAAACAGGCCCACAGGCCTATACCTAATACCTAACTCATGAATTATTTATTTGTTTACAAGTGAACTTTTAAATATTGTGAAATTTCATGTTTCTTCTCCAACTTGAATGACTGGTGTGCATTTTCTCTTTTCTTATTGTCCCTAATTCCTTATTCTACTTCCAATGAAATGTTAACATAGAGCTTGTGACAGAATTTGGTACACTGTACTTTCCTTTCAGTCTAAAAGTTTTAAACTTAGGGGAGTGGTGCTTGCAGTCCTTGCTCTGCATAAGTCATTTGTCACATAAGTATGAGGCCCTCAATTCAAACTGCCACAATTTCTTCTACAGTAGTGGAGTGGATAGTGTATATATAACCACAGGGCTCTCACAGACACATAGTCACTTTGTTGTATATTCTAGGCTAGCTGGCCTGTGAGCTTCCAAGGACTCTCATCTTGGCTTCTCATCTCTGTAATGGTGTCTTACAACTAAGGTTCTACACTGACCTCTGCAGGAGCACCAAGGTCATACACATGCATGTACACATGCACATGTGCACACAGGCACACACACACACACACACACACACACACACACACACACATACACACCAGAAAGGCAGAGGGAGAGAGAGAGAGAGCAATGGAGGGAGAGAGAGAGAGGAGAGAGGCAAGGAGGGGTAGGCAGACAGGGAGAGGGAGAGAGGGAGAGAGAGAGAGAGAGAGAGAGAGAGAGAGAGAGAGAGGGGGAGAGAGAGAGAGAGGGGGGGATGGGGGAGGAGGGAGGGGGAGAGAGAGAAAGCTCATTCTAAAATTTATTTATTTATTTATTTATTTACTTATTTTATTGACTATTGTCAATTTTCAGCTAAGGAAGCTGTATTTGACCCAGGCTTGCTATCTAAGCTATAGAAGCTAAAACTCCTGCAAGTTTTCAAATGTTTTAGAGTCATTTCATATAGACTCATTTTGGTCCTTATATCTACTGCTGGTTGTAGAGACAAGGTGAATGTCACAATTTATTATAGTACCATTTATTATTGTTTCCATGTAATATGTTCCTAAGAACACTTTATTTCCTGAGAGTAGGGACCTTTTGAGGAAAATTATGTCTGTTATTGACTGTAATCTAATAGATTTGCCTGATTTGCTATAAAATAGTACTGACCTCAAAGTACGTCCTGCAAAGTTTTAACTCACCTTTAGTTATATCATTTAGGTATTATTTTGAGAAATCATAGTCTTTAGCTAAAAGGCCACTGACATTTGAATCTGTCTTTGTTTCACGTTTCTGCACTGGAGGAATCATTGATGCCACTTTATACCACACGGTACCTTTAAAAACATACTTCTATCTATGTTGGTCACTTTTTCTTGTGATGTTTATATGCTCATTTTTCCTAAAAAGTATATATTTGTTCCTTAATGTCCAAAACGTTGATGGTAAGCATTGAATTAAAAATTTGTCTTCTTTAAGAGACATCAAATTGGTATCCTTTAACAAACACAGTCAGCTACATTTAGACAGTGGGAAAGTTATGATCAGTTTCCCATCTAACCACCGATGGTACAGTACAGTGTACTCTAGGCAGTGGCATTGGGAAACAAGATACACACTGCTGTTGGAGTCTTCCAAATGGTCCTGAGCTCCCCCTGTGGTAGCATTCAATGTGCTCATTCAGAGACAGTGTCACAGAGTTTGATATACAGTTGTCACTCTACTTAGTGTTTTTATCTAGCTTAAACAACAACGTCTCTAAGGGCATTAGGATTATTCAAACAGTATTATAATAAAAACATCCTGACACCTAACTGCAACACTTGGCCCAGAACACAGTGTTATCTTTAACTCTATGTCTGGCTAACTCTGAGACCCTTTACTGGCTATAGCAAGCTATGTCCCCTCAGAGCTGGGCAGAAGTGAAGTTGGTAAGTGAGTCACACCAATGGCTGCTGAATGAGCCCAACAATAGCAAAAGCCACTGCTGAAGTAAAATATATTCATATTTTGCTTAATGCAAAAGAGGAACCCTTGCAAAGCACATTTAAACACCTATGTAGAATTGTACAATGCATTCCTTGCATAGTTCTGTGTGAAGAGCTGTGGCATTGAGACTGCAGGGTGCAAGAAGAGGGCAGCGATCACTTCAGAAAAGTTACAAGATATTTTTTCTCTTTTGGATTTATAAGGAAAGAAAAGCACATGTAGATTGTCGGCATCTAAACTTGCAATCATTGCTGAAGAATGCACCCTAGGAACAAAGGCTGCATATCGATAAATGGACATTTTATTTTTATTATCAAATTATGCAGCCTAAATTATACATTCTTTCCCAGCTAGCAGCATACTTGGAGAGATTTGTAGAGCTGTGAAGATTACATTCACAGAGAAGCCGAATGTGAAATAGTCTTCACTTGCTTTCACCATTTAACAGAACAAAAGAAACAACTAGTTGGGTAATTGATTAGAGTAATGGACTCTGGTATTTATTTAAATATTAAGAAAAGAAAAATGCTCACTTTTAAATGTAGAAATGCTAGACTCTTGGGTTTTCTCCTGGAAAGATTAAAGAGACATCAACTTATATATTTTTGATTTTAGCAGATCTGAGTTCATAAATCCTTCATGGAATATGAGCTGAGATGAAATCAAATTAGAATGTAGTTTAATTTTTTAAGTGGTCCTAAAATTACCTTTGTTCAATCAATCAACAACAAGGCCCTCACTCCTGGAAATGGATAATTAAAGTCTTGATTTATACAAGATATGTTAGAAAAAATGGTCAGCTAAAGTGTACCCTCCCTTTCCATTGCTCACGCAGTGCTCAAAGTCTTAGGTACAGCAACTAGAAAAGAGAAAGATAGAAAAGGGGTAATAATAGAGCAGGAAGAAGTAAAACTATTTGCATAGGGCACAATTTTTTTTTATAAAATGCCCCATTGAGTCTACTAAGAAATATTAGAACCTTAAAAACAATAAAAATAAAGGATACAAAATTAATATAAAAACACAAAAAGTAGCTTTCACATGTTCTAACATTCTACTTCCTAAGAAAGACATTAGGAAAATTATCCATTCCAAATAACCCCAACAACTTGAACATTTAGGAATATATTTAACCAAATATGTGACTAAACCTCTACAGTGAAAATTTCAAGACAGTTAAGAAGATAATAAACAATGGAAAATATTTCATGTTCTTAGACAGACAAAATTAATATTGTAATAATATCTGTACAATCAAAATTTACAGAATAATACAATAGCTATCAAAATCCATACATCATATTTTATCAGTTTAAAAAAAATATAAGAATTCATGTGAAACTGCAAGTTCATGAATGTTCAAAGCAATCCTGAAGAATAAGGGCACACTTGAAATATTACAAACTAATCTCGTATTATATTAGAGAGCTATAGTGATGAAGATAGCCTGGTGCCAGCACCAGAATAGAAAATGAGACGAATGAAATAGAACAAAGGACCTGGAAATAAAACTGCAAAGCTATGCTCACCTAACTTTTGACAAAGGAGGAAAAACCATAGTGAGGAAGAGAGAAAAGATAACCTATTCAAAAAAATGTTTCTTCCAAAACTGAACTTCTACCTGAAGAAGAATGAAATTAGAATTTTATCTTCACCTTATACAAAAATGAATTCAAAATGGATCAAAGATCTTGAATGTAAAACCTGAAACACTGAAACTTTCAGAAGCGAACAAAGGGGCTACCCTTCAATAACTTTGTATTGGTGTAGGCAAGAAATTTTTAAGTAGAACACCAATAGAACAGCGAGTAACTCTGAGTACGAAGAGACAGAATTATAGTAATATTAAGTTTCTGCACAGTGATGGAAACAATCAGCAGAGTTAACTAACACACAGCCCACAAAATGGGAGAAAAGTGGTTAATATCTAGACTGTACAAATAATTACAGAAATTAAACTCTAAGAGTCTAAAACTGCCATTCAAAAAATGGGCAAGTGAATTGAATAGACAGTTTTCAAGGAAGGAAGGAAGGAAGGAAGGAAGGAAGGAAGGAAGGAAGAGAGGAGAGGGGAGGGAAGGAGAGAGAGAGGGGGGGGGAGGGAGAGAGGGAGAGAATATGCCAGTAAGGATTTTAAAAGTCTTCAATATCCCTAGCTATTAGGGTATGAAAAATTAAAAATTTGATATAACTTAACTGAGTCAGAGTGGCAGTCCTCAAAAATATATTTTTAAAAATTTGATGTTTTTATTTACATTTCAAATGTTATCCCCTTTCCCTGTTTCCCTTCCATAAACCCCCTATCCCATCCCCCAACCCTGCAATCTTCTATGAGGGTGCTCCCCTACCCGACCACCAACCCCTTCCCTCCTCCCTGCTCTGACATTCCCCTACACTCGAGGGTCCAGCCTTGGTAGGACCAAGGGTTTCCCCTTCCCTTGATGCCCAATAAGGCTATGCTCTGTTACATATGCAGCTAGAGCCATGGGTGTGTCCATGTGTACTCTATTGATGGTGGCTTAGTCCCTGGGAGCTCTGATTGGTTGGTATTGTGGTTCTTATGGGGTTGCAAACCCCTTCAGCTCCTCCAATCCTTTCTCTAACACCTGCAATGCAGACCCCATTCTCAGTTACATGGTTGGCTGCGAGCATCTACCTCTGTATTTGTCAAGCTCTGGCACAGCCTCTCAGATGATGTCTGTATCAGGCTTCTGTCAGCATGCACTATTGGCATCAGCAATTTTATCTGGGTTTGGTGGCTGTGTGTATGGGCTGATCCCCAGGTAGGGAAGGCTCTATATAGCCATTCCTGTAGTCTCTACTCCAAATTTTGTCTCCATATCTCCTCCTAGAAATATTTTCCTTCCCTCTTCAAAGAAGGATTGAAGTATCCACACACTGGTCGTCCTTCTTCTCAAGCTTCATGTAGTCTGTGGAATATATCTTGGGTAGTCCAAGCTTCTGGGCTAATATCCACTTATCAGTGAATGCATACCATGTGGTTTTTTTGTGATTGGCTTGCCTCACTAAGGATGATATTTTCTAGTACCATCCATTTGCCTGTGAATTTCATGAACCCATTGTTTTTAATAGCTGAGTAGTATTCCACTGTGTAGATGTGCAACATTTTCTGGATCCGTTCCTCTGGTAAAGGACATCTGGGTCCTTTTCAGTTTCTAACTTTATAAATACGGCTGCTATGAACACAGTGGAGCATGTGTCCTTGTTATATGTTGGAGCATCTTTTGGGTATATGCTCGGGAGTGGTATAATTCAGTCCTCATGTACTTCCATGTCCAATTTTCTGAGGAAGCTCCAGACTGATTTCAAAAGTGGTCATACCAGCTTGCAATCCACCAACAATGGCAGAGTGTTCCTCTTTCTCTCTTTCTCCACATCCTCAGCAGCATCTCTTGTCACCTGAGTTTTTTTTTTAATTTTAATTTTATTTTTTTATTAGATATATATTTTACTTACATTTCAAATGTTTTTCCCTTTCCCGGTTTCCTGTCCATAAGCCCCAATCCCCTCCCCCCCCATATGGGTATTTCCCCATCAATCCCCATTACTGACCCCCCATATTCTCCTGCCCTGGGGGTCCAACCTTGGCAGGACCAAGGGCTTCCCCTTCCCCAACAAGGCTATTCTCTGCTACATATGCAGTTGGAGCCCTGAGTCAGTCCAGGTGTAGTGGTTTAGTCCTTGGGAGCTCTGGTATTACTGTTCATATGGTGTTGCAAACCCCTCAGCTCCTTCAAACCTTTCTTTAACTCCTCCAATGGAGACCCCATTCTCAGTTCAATGGTTGGCTGCTAGCATTTGCCTCTGTATTTGTAAAGCTCTGGCAGAGCCTCTCAGCAGACAGCTATATCAGGCTCCTGTCAGCATGCACTTCTTGGCATCAGCAATATTGTCTGAGTTTGGTGGCTGTATATATATGGGCTGGATCCCTAGGTAGGGAAGTCTCTGGATAACCATTCCCCCAGTCTCTGCTCCAAACTTTGTCTCCATATCTCCTCCTATGAATATATTTGTTCTCCATTTTAAGAAGGACTGAAGCATCCACACTTTGTTTGTCCTTCTTGAGTTTCATGTAATCTGTGGATTGTATCTTGGGTAATCTGAGCTTTGGGCCAATATCCACATACCAGTGAATACATACTGTGTGTGTGTGTGTGTGTGTGTGTGTGTGTGTGTGTGTGTGTGTTTGTTTGGGTTACCTCATTCAGTATATTGGTACAGAGACAGGCAGATAGAACAGTGGAATAGAATTGAAGATGTAAAAATGAACCCACACACCTATGGTCACTTGATTTTTGACAAAGGAGCCAAAACCATCCAATGGAAAAAATATAGCATTTTCAGCAAATGGTGCTGGTTCAACTGGAAGTCAACATGTAGAAGAACCATTCTTATCACCCTGTACAAAGCTTAAGTCAAAGTGGATCAAGGACCTCCACATCAAACCAGATACACTCAAACTAATAGAAGAAAAAGTGGGGAAGAGTCTCAAACACATGGGCACTGGAGAAAATTTCCTGAACAAAACACCAATGGCTTATGCTCTAAGAACAAGAATTGACAAATGGGACCTCATAAAACTGCAAAACTTCTGTAAAGCAAAAGACACTGTCATTAGGACAAAACGGCAACCAACAGATTAGGAAAAGATCTTTACCAATCCTACATCTGATAGAGAGCTAATATCCAATGTATACAAAGAACTCAAGAGGTTAGACTCTAGAGAGCCAAATCACCCTATTAAAAATGGGGTACAGAACTAAACAAAACATTCTCAGCTGAGGATTATCGAATGGCCAAAAAGCACCTACGGAAATGTTCAATATTCTTTGTCAGAAGGGAAATGCAAATCAAAACAACCGTGAGATTCCACCCCACACCAGTGAGAATGGCTAAGATAAAAACTCAGGTGACAGCAGATGGTGGCGAAGATGTGGAGAAAGAGGAACACTCCTCCATTTTGATGGGATTGCAGACTAGTACAACCATTACAGAAATCTGTCTGGAGGTTCCTCAGAAAATTGGACATTCCACTACCTTAGGACCCAGCTACACCTCTCCTGGGCATATACCCAAAAGATGCTCCAACATACAACAAAAATACATGCTCCACTATGTTCATAGCAGGCTTATTTATAATAGCCAGAAGCTGGCAAGAATCCAGATGCCCTTCAATAGAGGAATGGATTCAAAGAATGTGGTACATCTACACAATGGAGTTCTACTCAGCTATCAAAAACAATGACTTCATGAAATTCATAGGCAAATGGAATGAGCCAGAAAATATCACCCTGAGTGAAGTAACCCAATCACAGAAAACCACACTTGGTATGCACTCATTGATAAGTGGATATTAGCTCAAAAGCTGGAACTACTCAAGATGCAATCCACAGACCACAGGAAGCTCAAGAAGAAGGATGACCAAAATGAGGATGTTCCCACTCCTTCTTAAACAGGGAAAAATTATCCATAGGATGGGATATGGAAGCAAAGGTTAGAACAGCAACTGAAGGAACAGCCATTCAGAGCCTGCCCCACATGTGGCCCATATATATACAGCCACCAAAACTAGATAAGATTGATGAAGCTAAAAAAATGCATGCTGAAGGGGACCGGATATAGATCTCTCCTGAGAGAAGAAACATCCAGAGCATGTCCAATACAGAGGTCACCTGAGTTTTTGATCTTAGCCATTCTGACTGGTGTCTAATGGACTCTTAGGGCTGTTTTGATTTGCATTTTCCTGGTGATTAAGAATGTTAATTTCTTTAGCTATTTCTCAGTCATTCAATATTCCACAGCTGAGCACTCTTTAACTCTGTACCCCATTTTTAATAGGGTCATTTGATTCTCTGAAGTCTAACTTCTTGAGTTCTTTGTATTTATTGGATATTAGCACTCTATCAGATGTAGGATTGGTAAATATCTCTTCCCAATCTGTTGGTTGCCGTTTTGTTCTATTAACAGTGTCTGTTGCCTTACAGAAACTGCAATTTTATGAGGTCCCATTTGTTGATTCATGATCTTAGACCATAAGCCATTGATGTTTTCTTCAGTAAATTTTCTCCAGTGCCCATGTGTGTGAAGCTCTTCCCCACTTTTTCTTCTATTAGTTTGAGTATATCTTGTTTTATGTAGAGGTCCTTGATCCACTAGAGCTTGAGCTTTTTAAAGGGTGAAAAGAATGGATAGATTTGCATTCTTCTGCATGCTAACTTCCAGGTGAAGTTAACATTTGTTGAAAATGTTATTTTTTTCCACTGGATGGTTTTAGCTCCTTTGTCAAAATTCAAGTGACCATAGGTGTGTGGCCTCGTTTCTGGGTCTTCAATTCTATTCTGTTGATCTAGCTGCCTGTTTCTGTACCAATACCATACATTTTTTTTTATCACTATTGCTCTGTAATACACCTTGAGGTCAGGGATGTGTATTCCCCCAGACCTTCTTTTATTGTTGAGGATAGCTTTTGCTATTCTGGTTTTTTTTGTTATTCCAAATGAATTTGGAAAATTGTTCTTTCTAACTCTGAAGAATAGAGTTGGAAGTTTGATGGGAATTGCAATTGAATCTGTGGATTGCTTTTGGCAAGATGACCATTTTTACAATATTTATCCTAACAATCCATAAGCGTGGGAGATCTTTCAATCGTCTGAGATCTTCTATAATTTCTTTCTTCAGAACTTGAAGTTCTTGTCATACAGATCTTTTACTTGCTTGGTTAGTGTCACACCAAGGTATTTTATATTATTTGTGACAATTGTGAAGGGTGTCATTTCCTTAATTTCTTTCTCAGCCTGTTTATCCTTTGAGTAGAAAAAGGCTACTTATTTGAGTTAATTTTGTTTCCAGCCACTTTGCTGGAAAATGGCTTCTTCCTTTCCAATTTGTATCCCTTTGACCGCCTTTTGTTTTCTGATTGCTCTGGCTAGGATTTCAAGTACTATATTGAATAAGTATGGAGAGAGTGGGCAGCCTTCTCTAGTCCCTGATTTTAGTAGGATTGTTTCAAGTTTCTCTCCACTTAGTTTGATGTTGGCTACTGGTTTGCTGTATAGTACTTTTAGTATGTTTAGCTATGGGCCTTGAGTTCCTGATCTTTCCAAGACTTTTACCATGAAAGGGTGTTGAATTTTGTCAAATACTTTCTCAGCATCTAATGAGGTGATTATGGAATTTTCTTTCTTTCAGTGTGTTTAAATAGTGGATTACATTGATGGACTTCCATACACTGAACCATTCCTGCATCCCTGGGAAGAGGCCTACTTGTTCATGATGGATGATCTTTTTGATATGTTCTTGGATTTGGTTTCCAAGAATTTTATTGAATATTTTTACATCAACATTCATAAGGGAAACTGGTCTGGTTTTCTTTTTTTGTTGAGTCTTTGTGTACTTTAGGTATAAGCGTAATCATGGCCTCATAGAAGCAATTTGGTAGTGTTCCTTCTGTTTCTATTTTGTGGAATAGTTTGGACAGTATTGGTATTAGGTCTTCTATGAAGGTCTGAAATAATCTTGACAACAAATGTTTGAGAGGATGTGGGGAAAGAGGAACCCTTCTGTCTTCGGGGGCATTTAATACAGCTGTTTCAGAAATCAGCATGGAAATTTCTCAAAAAAATAAAAATAGAATTACCATTCAGACAAGCTATTACATTCCTGGACATATAACCAGATAACTGTCTTCTTTACTATAAAGATATTTCTGTATCCATGTTTAATACTGCTTTATTCACTGTAGTAAAGAATTTGAATCAACTTTTTTGTGAATAAACAGAGAAATGGTTAATTAAAATGCATGGTGTAGTTTAAAATTTTTCAGTTCAAATCCCTGACAATACTAATGATACTCTGCTGTGCTTGCAGACAGGAGTCTAGTATTGGAGTCCTTTGACAGACTCTACCGAGCAGCTGACTCAAACAGATATGGATACACAGATCTAAATACCAAATGGAGCTTCAGGACCCTTATGGAAGAATAGTGGGAAGTATTTTGGGCCCTTCAGGGGATCGGAAACTAAAAGTGTGAACATAGTCTGCATTTACTTGTCCAGAAAGGAAATGTTAGCTAAATTTCTAATTCTAAGACTGAGAAGTCTGAATGAAGAAATTAAAGAACTAAATGAAGAAAACTACTCCATATTCATAATTTGAAGATTCAATGTTTTCAAATATATAGTATTCCCCAGCTTTTCAGGATGGTTCAATGTGATTCCATTCTAATTGTCATCAAGCCATCTTTTAAAAAAATGTATCAGCAAACTCACTCTAAAGCTTATGTGGGTAAAGAACTTAAACAGCCAGCACAAACATTGAAGGGGATAAGAAAGGGAAAATTCTGACATCCTGCAACTTCTAGACTTACTATAAAGAGTCAAACATGAGAAGTTTTCAGAAGTGGTGTAAACCTTAAGCAAGAAGATGGACGGAAGAGAAATAAAAGCCCAGAGGTAAAGCCATAATAAATAAAACTAATCTTAGCAAAGGAACAAAGACAATACAATGGATGACAATTTGTCGTTTCAACAAATGATACTGAAACAGTGGCACACCCCCCTATGGGGGAAATGAAGACACAGCAATGCATCATACTAAATTAGCATTAAAAGATCACAAACCATATCTTAAGTGATAAGAATTCTAGACAATAACAAAGAGAAGATATAGGATGTGGTCAACCTTGAGTTTTAGAGATAACTTTTTGAGTATGTCACTAAAAGTGTAATGCAAAAAGAGGACAAAAAAATGTTAGTCTTCCATGAATAAAAGGTGTCTGCCCCTCCCTTTCTGTCTCTCTCTGCCTCTGTCTCTCTCTGCCTCTCTCACTCATGTTAAGCATCTCTATGTCATTCTTAATTATATATTTTATAATTTTCACAATGACCTCCAATTTTTGCTTCATAATTTCACTGTAATTGAAATCTAAGGTAGAAACGTTGGAAGCTACAAAGCTATCTAATTATAATGCAAAGGAGTCACAAGTCAGCAAGGGAAGGAATATTAACGTTGTGTCAGATGTACAGCTGACAAATACTTTCTCCTATTCTGAAGATCATATCTTCATTATGCTATGCCTTTGTTAGATTTTTAATTTAATGCAAAACCACTTTTTATTTTTTCCCATATTGCCTTTGACTCATTAATTTATTCTTTTTTGAAATTTTCATAGATGGACCCAGAGCTTCTTAGTCATATCTACCTTCTACTCCCTTATTCTAATGCTCCATGGTCCCTTTCCTCAACTTAGCTATATGACTCCATTCCAGTTCCAAGTCTTCTATTTTAATTAGTCTACTGAGTCTCATAAGAGTTACCCAAGTGTTTGTGTTTTTATGGTCATTTTTTGGGGCACAGCCTGAATTTACCTGAAATGATAGGGCATCAATTGACTAAAAGCCTCCATGAGACCTTGCCATAGGTCATTTCTTAATTAGTGACTGCTGGAGGTTACAGGAACCCAGAACATTGTAGGTGGTATCATCCTTGGGCTGCTGGTCCTGGATTCTATAAGAAAGCTGATGCAGTAATGATGTGCCAGGGTGGGTTAGTACTCTAAGAGGAGAAGGGGATGGTTTGAGGAGGAGCCATGTAAGGAGGGAACTGGGAGTGTGGGGGGGCTATGATCATGATGCAAAGTGAATAATTTAAAAAAAAAATTAAAAAAGAAAAAAGAAAGAAAGAAATAAGAAAGCAGAACAGACTGAGTGAGCCATGATGAGCATGCAATTAAACAGCATGGCCTTTGCAAAAGGTCTTGGTACATGTCCCTTTTCTCTTTGAATTTCTGATTTCATTATCTGATGAACAGTGATATGGATGTGTAAACAGAAGAAACCTTCTCTTTGCATTGGTCGTGGTGTTTCATCACATCAACAATAAACCCAAGACACTCTCCTTCCCCGAGAAACCATGAATTTCTAATAACTCAACTAAGGTTGGGGTCAGCAAAGGCTCTTTCCCCTCCATGCTAAGTATTAATGCACTTGCCCTTCCGCTGGCTTTAGATCTCATTAAAAAAAGAAGAAAAGGAGGTAAAGAGGAAAAATGTATTGTCTAGTGCCATGTCATAATGAAAATTTCCTATATTATCTTCTGATAGCTTCCTAATAAGCATCTTATATTATAGTGTTCAGTATGTTTTGAGTTGATTTTGTAACAGGTAGAAGATGATCATACTGTTTGTTTGTTTGATTGCTTATTTTATGCAGGAATCCAGTTTTCAAATGTTTACTCAGAGGGCATAATGTGAAGTGTAAGAAACCAGGCACCGATAGGCAAAGGGCTATGGTCTTTCTCCCTGATGGAATCTAAGTAAAATTATTCTTAGATAAGCAGAAAAGCAAAACCTATGTCTACAGCATATTTGAATAACTGTAGCAATTGTATGACAATGGTTATGAAAAGGAGAGGATGTCAGTGACCATGAGTAAAAGCAGTGATATAGGAGGGCTTCTGGGACTCAATGAAAATGTTTGTCTAATCTGTGTGATTGATATCCCTATTCATTTCAGGATGGGTACTAGCATACATATCACTAGTAGCAGAATAGGGTATATGCATATGACACTGGAAAGACTCCACTGGACAGAAAGCACATGAAATTATTTATAACAAATTATAGTCAAAGTCTCCATACCATCTGCCCAGTGGACTTTCCAACGCATGGAACTTACAGGCTCTCTCTCTCTCTCCCTTCCTTTTAACCAAAGAAATGACTGATACACTGATACATAAAAAAAGAAAAAAAAATAAGTGAGTAGCATTTCTTTCAATGTTGGAAAGGAGCATTTTTATATTTCAGTATCCACAGTGGCATGTTGATTTCTCCTTTTCATTATTTACTTATTAAATGCTTAATTCAGCAAGGCTTGGGCAAACATAAATGTGAATAATTTAGATATGGACTTTAATTTCATGAAATTTAAAAATTAATGAAATTATATCATTCAACATGAACTTAATCTTTTATATGGTCAAAAATATTTTGAAAGGAATCACACATAGGTAGAATTAGGAGGTCTATAAAAAATGTGGCCTAACATCTGCTAAAGAATGATTAATACTTGAGTGAAGAATACCCTAATCAAATAAACTATACCGTGTGTGTGTGTGTGTGTGTGTGTGTGTGTGTGTGTGTGATGTATGTATGTATGAATGCAAACATATAGTATATTTTGATTAAGCTCACCCCTCATTTCATCCTTTCAATTAATTTGTTCCACTACTATCCCCTTCAAAGTTTATATATGCCTTCTCTTTTCCATTAAGTCTACTTGATACTGCCCATATATGAATGGATATAGGGCCATCAACTGGACCATAATGGCCTCTCAGATGTTGCATTTTTACAGAAAACTGACTCTTCCTTTCCCAGTAGATATTAATTTTCAAAGCTCCTCAGTTAAGGGTGAAACTTTGTACCTACCTCTCTACTCTGTGCTGGAATTTTGTCTAGCTTGAGTGGGTCCAGGTCTGCTGCATGCTTTCATACAGATGTAAGCTCTTATGTTCAAATGCCTTATCCTTAAAAATAGCAGTTTTCTGATAGTCATCTACTACCTCTGGCCTATAGAAAGATTCTCATCCCACTTTGATAATGATCCTAGAGCTTTAGAAGTAGGGTTTTGATGTAGATGTCACATTTATGAACAAGTACTCTTTGTGTTATGTCAGCGCCCACTCCACTCAGACATGGTATGGAGAGCCGGGTGTAGGCCTATGAGATTTAAGAAAAAACACATACTCAGGTCATTCGTGTTATGGGAATACAAAATCTTTTACTTGATTTACTGAATATATACCCCAAGTTCTCTGGGTGGAATAATTTAGGAAGCACAGTGGAAAAACTGGCTTACAAAGAAAGAGGAAAAAAAACCAGAAACAGATTAGCAGTGTAATCGCCAAGGTTTACCACCCAGGCATGCCACTCAGGGCCAGGGTGCTCCTTTGTTAGGAACAAAAGCCTTCCACATGTATCAGCAAGGCTCAGCAGGGGTTAAACACTGACAGGGGCCCAGGAGGGTCCAATAGTGTTGACCAGTTGTGAGCCTCTGTGCCTATTACCACTTAATATATAAAGAATCTTATAAGGTGAGGCCTGAGAGATGAACTAATCTGTGGGTATAATGTTGTCTTTAGGAGTCAGTGCAATATTATGTCCATTTAGCATTATAATAGTAGCTTGAATTTTAGTATTAATTTAGAATAGGAATATAAGGAAACATAATTTATTCCACTTGAATACCAAGATCCTTCAGCAGAAAATTAGCTAACTAGCCACAATATTAAACTTCCATGCCAAAACCTGAAGTATCTGCTCCTAAATCACCAATACTATCAATAAAGGATTGAAGGAATAAACATGCTAAATTTATTAAAGTGAGGCATACATTGTCTGGGAGAGGAAGAGCTCACACTAGGAAATCCCAGCAAAAAATGGTGTTGCAGCTGTCTAGAAACAGGTTCTTTATGAGTAAGCAAGCTTACTACCCATTGTAGCACATGCATATGAACATACTCTAGTTCTATGTCAACTCCAATTTTTAAAGCAAATGCAGGCCATTCTCTCCTGTGTCCTGCTGATAAAGTAGCTTGTGTAGATTATACTACACTGGGTATGCATCTAGCCCTAACTGCATGTTTTTTTTTTCTTTTTCTCTAGCATGGTGAGTATTTTGATGATGGATAGATGAACCAAGTTCAGTTCATATGAATTGGTTTTCAGAATTGTTCAAATTGTTCTGAAGCGTAAGAGCACCCATCTATCCCTAGCTCCAAAATGTGCAGGCTTGTATCTGAAATTCAGATGTGATCAGATCAGGAAAACACAAGATAAAACTAATAAATGATGCTGTGATAAAGAAAATGGAGATTATCACAGTAGACAGGGAGTCCGGTCATAAGATTTTCTCTAACTGTATACTTGCCCCTTCACAACTACACAGGGTAACATAATTATGTTTACTCACAACAGACTGAGTTTTTTTTCCATTAACCTCAGACAATGTGTCCTGTTAATTGAGAAACAATTAACTTCAAAGATCATTTTGATTGAATATATTTTAGAAACACTGGTGAAATTTCCTACACTATTCAAGTTAAAATTAGACTAATCATTGAGAACCAAGAGTATGCACATCATTTTGGATCAGTTGGACACACAAGTATCATTGTATTTTTCTACACACACACACACACACACACACACACACACAATCTTCAAACACAGTTTAACTCTTCTGGGGCTCAGATGTTATACTCAAAGGCTAATAAAAATAAATAACCATCCCACTGCACTGACACATCTAAAAATCCACATAAAGGTTTTCTTTCTTAAGCCTTCCAGATGTACAGAGAACTATACATACCAGAAAGGAATTTAATCCTTACTTAAGGAGTTATGCTAATTTAGTTTTTGCTATAACAAGGACATCATAAAATTTGACTTCATTTTAAAACGTAAATGAATAACATATATCATTAGTAGTATAATTATTTTATCATATGTTAATTTCTTGTCTAGAAGTATTTCATAAGATATATAGGGCCAATCCATTAAGAACATAAATGGGAGATTTACCACCTCCAAACTTCAGAAGCATAGGGTGTTCTTTGAAGGTAAAAAAGGAAACTGATAGCCAGGAAAATGTTATCTGTTCTTGCTTTGTTGGCCACTCATTCTCTGGGCATGTAATTTCTGATTTGGCTGTTAAAAAACGATAAAGACTCTTTCTTGAATAACCTCACTTAGAACTGTGTTAAATTCATCATTATTGATAGATTCTTAAATATACTTTAATCCGTAATTTGGAATATTCTGTGTCATTAATATGACTTTTAATTAAGAAAGTCATATTTCTTTCATTAACACATGTTTGATTAAACGATGGACTTAGGGAAATGTGTCTCTGTTGAAACCTGTCAGAGAAAGGCTCAATGTTCTTTCAACAAAGCAAATAGCTCACAGAGCAATTTACACTATTAAAAAGAATCTTCTTAGGGTGCACTGTTCCATGCTAATGGCTGTGCGTAGCAATATGTTATGGAATTTTAATGGTAGGATTATAACACCCATTGCTAAAATGAATCATGGTTATTACCTTTTAAGGTATGGGATGAATTGTGGTTGCAATTACTTAGAGACTTTCATAAAACAATAATACCTGTATATCGTTTTCTGGAGCATACCATTAACTTGATAAGCTGGAGAGCTGTTACCACAAACCTAAGACAAAAGATGGGATTAACAGAAGGATTGCTACAAAGAAAAAGACCTACCATTTACTCTAAGTAAAATTTAAAGTAGTTTGAAAATAAAGCATTAAAAGGGGAACATTTCAATTTCAAATTCAGAAACTTCAACGTATCTTTATTTGCATCTCTGTGGGTTTTAATGCATAAAGGATGTTTGAAATTGCTGAGGCTAATGGTCTTTGAATGGTTTTACCTATGGAATTCTTGTTAACAAATTAGTCATAGTTTGATACAAAGAAAAATTAACATGGATCTTTATGGAACTGAATTAAGACCTTTTGCCTGGTCTTATTGTTCTCTATTTTGTCATGTGTGTCTGGTGTCTCTTGGAGGCTTGCTTTTTTCTAAAGGGAAAAGAAGGAGGGAGAGTGGATCTAGGGGGGAGGGGAGGTAGGCAGTAGTAAGCAGGGATAGAAAAAGAGGAAAATGTGGTCTGGATGTATTGGGTGAGAGAAGAATCTATTTTCTCTAAAAGAAAAGAGTAAAACTTGCAAACCTGGGCCTCTCAACCCAATCCTTTTCCTACCTTATCTTCTCAGTTAGGTATGCTCAAATCAGTAAAGAACAGTATAGTGAGACTGTTAAAGCTAATAAAAAATGATATGACTTTTTCAACACCTAAAACTTAATTAGAGTAAAATCTGGGACAGGAAGACAGGCTCCTCAAATACTATTAAGAAAATATTCCTTTTTGTCAGCTATTGTTCGACTCTCTTAGGATTTCTCCCACCTTCTCAACATTATCCTTCAACTTGCAGACTTCCTTCTTTTATATGTAATGTTTGAAAGCTCAATTATCTTCTTTCCAAAGGAATGAATTACAGACATCCTTAAAATCTGCTACTAAATGTGATCATAATTAGAAAAATCGTTTGAAGAGATTTCTTTTTTTTTTTCATTTTTACTATAGCAAGTCAAGGAAATATATTATCTCAGATACAAATGACAATATTGAGAGTTTGTAAGCTAAACTTTTCTGCAGGGCAAAAATTATTTAATACATTGAAATTGTGTTATCTATGAATTGTTGCCAGATTTCTTTCATAAAATTAATTCATCTATTGCTACATTAGTCTTGCAGATTTTACTGATACTGATTCACATGAAGTTTAGTGGCCCACCCGAAGAAATATCAAATTAGTCATTCCAGAGGTACAAGAGGATTGACACAGATCTCTTTGGGTTTTTAGTTGGCATGTCTCAAGATCAGAGTGAACTTGAGGCACACTCTTCACTTGAGAGAAGGTTCAGAAAGAAATCGAAGAGACTAACCCTTATAAAGACTCCACACTCCCAGCATTCCACCAGTTAAACTGAGACTCCAAACTGAGAAGGCCAGACTGATTCCCTGACAGGCTTCAAAATGTCCGTTATTGAAGCAGAGACCTAAGTCTCTGTTTCCAAGAACTAGGCAATTCCAGGCAAGTCCAGGCCTCAGAATCTGGCCTGCCACCTGGCCTCAAGCAGGTTAGCAGCAGTTTCCAGACCTTCCCACCAAGTTTCCAGCCCCTAAACCCCAGTAATGGAATGTCCATAGAGATGGACCCAACAGAGTAACAAAGTTCACTCATCCCAGAATTCCCTAATATGCTTTAAATCAAGCCTGCAAGCTCACTTGGATGTCTATCTTGGTAATGGGAGACCCCAGCATGCTGAACTTCTGCAGAATAAAACACTCTTTCGGTTTACGTACTCTGAGTTCAAGGTATCATTCTTGGGCAAGTCATGGACTCTTACAAGATCAAAGCCTAAGCTAAGAACAATGATTTAAGTGAATGTTGAATGGGAGGATTTGTTGCTCACTTAGAACATAGTTAATATCTGGTTTGATCCAGAGATTGAGAGAGGAACCTGAGACAATTTTTTCATTTATCAATATCTTCTTTTGTCTATGTATGCTTTGAGAACATGGTGATTGGAAAGACACTGCATGCTTGACTATGGAGTTTATACTTTATCCAACACTAAAATAATTGTTCAGATAATAAAGAAATGATTTCCAAATATGAAATATACTTAGATGCCCGTGGCAGTATAGTGTCATGCTGAAAAATGAAACAAAAGTTCCATTTTGCTGCAATATTCAAGTGCAGCTGAGGGTTATGTGCAAAAGTTACTGAAATTAAGAAGAGAAAGAAGTAAAATTGTTCAGCGAAATCTTAACCAGAGAGACCCAAACTGATGAATTTACTAATACAGATTTAAAACTAAAGAAGAAAAATTTCAAGCAGCCCTTCCATTTGCAAAACAGCAGAGAAGCAATGGTGGGAAGAGGAGAAAGTGGGTGGGTGGAGGATGGTCATCAATAACTGTATTGTGGTGTATTCAGGATAACATAGATATGTAATAACGAATGTTGAAAGGATGTTTCCAAACTATGTTAGAATTACAGGCTGCGTACTGTTCTCTCCATTGCTTAGCAGAATCAGGGAGCAGTGTGAGCCTTCCCATTCACCATCACAATGCGCATCGCTATAAGCTCCTTCAATTTATTTTTTTATTGTTTTTTTTAATTTACGTTTCAAATGTTATCCCCTTTCCCATCCATAACCCCTATCCCATTCCCCTTCCCCCTGCTTCGATGACAGTGTTCCTCTACCCACGCACCCACCCACCCGTTCCTGCCTGCCCGCACTGAAATTCTCCTACACTGGGACATTGAGCATTGGCAAGACCAAGGCTTCTCCCTTTGATGCCTAAAAAGGCCATCCTCTGCTACATATGCAGTTGGAGCCATGGGTCTGTCCATGTGTACTCTTTGGATGGTGGTTTAGTCCCTGGGAATTCTGGTTGGTTGGTATTGTTGTTCTTATGGGGTTGCAAACCCCTTCGGCTCCTTCAGTCCTTTCTCTAATTCCTCCACTGGGGACCGTGTTCTCAGTTCACTGGTTGGCTGATAGCATCTGCCTCTGTATTTGTCATGCTTTGGCAGAGTATCTCAGGTAAGCATTTTCCCTGTGGGACTGAGCACTGTTGGAGATTATCCTGCTCCCTGGGTAGCCCACTACTACTGAGGAATGGCATCCTTCCTGAAGGAGGGCAGGGTTTCTGGGTTTTTGTTTTAATTTGTTTTATTTATTTTTTTTTTAGATATCAAAAGGTGAGTTTAATTAACTGGCAAAAAGAAAGCTGGTGAAAGGAAGGAAGGCAAATTTTGTCTCTTAGAAATTAGAACCCAGTGGCTCCATACTCATCCATCATCTACTTGCTGTTATACTATGGTTAGAAGTGGACATATTCGGAACCTCAGGGAACTTCTGGATTCTTCATTTACTATCCTGTTCAACAGTGATCACAATGTAACTCTGCTGAGTTAGTCTCTGAACCAAGAAGTCATAGAATAGCTTTCCTTGTGGGTTCCTCCCAATCAAATTTTGGATGCTTGAAGATTCTAGTGTCCTTGATACTTCTGCTCCAGTTTATCCATTTCAACTATTACACAATCAGTTATACAAGGGATACACTTGGAATACAGTCAGTCTATCACTGACTGCACTAAGTCCTTTTTGTCTTTAATGGAAAAGCTGACGAAGTTGACTATCTATGAGAATGTGGTAGGGTGGGCCCAGTTGTCTATCACATTAAAGGCTTACATAGGAAGGATGGTGAGGGGCTTCTCCTTCCTTTACGATACTGGAATTTTTCTTTTTTTTTCAAGCTTCCATCTATCCTTTTCTTTAAGTCTTATACCTCTGAAGATAAGCATTAGCTACATAGTCACCTATTTACTTGTTTCTTTTCGCTTCCCTGCGTTCATGCTGCACACCTATTTTTTCTAGTAGTAAAATCTTTATGGTGCCTCCCAGGAAGTCCTGGGACTTTTAGCCTTTGTCCTAGAGCAGGATATTGCTCAGTAAAAGTGATTTAATCCTCATTTTCTCTCTCTTCTGATTATCTTCCTCCTTCTTTTCCCTACTGATATTTCCTTAGGCCACTGATTATTAAATTGTCATCATGTATATCTACATCTATTTCTATATCTATATACAGATAGATATACACTCATATATGGTGGCAATTTAAATATATGTAATGTTAGTATATTAATTATTGGATAATATAACATAATTATAATTTTATTAATAATTATAAATTTATAATATCTGAATATATACATACACATATCTGAAGCATCAGATAGATGGGTTATAATCTTCTGCTCTTGATTTAAGTTTTAGTTTATACAGTGTCTTCAAAGCTTATTAACTTTGTGATATATAACAGAAGTCAATCCCTTATGAGTCTGAAAAGCATTCCATTGTTGGGACATCTGCAGAGTGGTAGTATCTTCTGGATGCTGAACTTAGTGCCTTCCTACACAGTTTGAAGAG
Source organism: Rattus rattus (assembly GCF_011064425.1). NCBI lineage: Eukaryota > Metazoa > Chordata > Mammalia > Rodentia > Muridae > Rattus > Rattus rattus. Next base: position 243,987,809 of record NC_046154.1, read on the forward strand.
AACTCATCACAGTTTATTGAACTCTTGATTATTGCATGTAGTTGTGGTTTTCCTAAAAAGAATGAAAGCTTTGTGAGGACCCTGTTGTGTACCTGGGCTTCCTGGCTGAGAGGGTGAATGCTATTTCAGTTCCTTATTAACTTTTGGGACATCCAGATTTCTGAAACTTTGTCTCTGCTTTTGTTGTTTGCTTGTCTGTCTGATCCTTTCCTTGTTTTCTTTGTTTTGTTTTGGTTAAGAAAGGAGCTCACTATGAAGCCCCGGCTGGCCTTGAACTCTGTTATTTCCTGGGTTAGCTTCCTGAGTGCTAGGACTGTACCACCATAGTCAGATCACAGCTGCCCCGATGTAACTGCCTTCCCACTGCTCGCCTGTCTTACCTGGCCTGTTAGCCTACAAACTCTCTAATATCATGTCTTTTAATGCTTACCAAACTCTGGGATTTATGTTCAGAGTCTTGTAAGATCATCTCCCCATCTGAATATGAAGCAGCTATTCTGAAAACTGACAGTTCTTTAAGATTCAATTGCCCTCTACCCACAGACACAAAAGCACTCTCTAGTATAGTCAAGCTCTTTGGGCCTTTATAGCTTCCTTTGTTTCTATGGAGATAGATGGGTTTAGTTATTACTGTGAAGGGCTAGGATTATAGAGACAGAAGTGGTGGGAATTTGCTTGGACACTCCAGGTGCAATTAGCATCTAATGAATCCTTCCTCAAAATAGATTAGCTGTGACCCCATTAGTCCACAGTCATAGCTGCTCCAACTTAGGTGATAAGATGCAGAATGATAACTTACAGCAGGGACTGTGAGAAGGGCTTCTGGTAGAGGGAAATGTTTACTGAATAAACAGTCTGGTCACCAGAGAGAAAATGACTCATCTGTGTTTCCCATTTTAATGTGTGAAAGTGAATTTTTTTTCCTCTTCAAAGGGACTGCATTAAGTTACTGCAAGGCAGATTGCCAGATCCATTTACGGAGATGATTAGGACCTAAGACTATAGAAGTGTACACAGCATGAGAGGAGCCCAGGCAGTATGTGCTTTTCCACCTCACTTCCATAACTGCATTATAGATTTAATTTTTACTCTGGCAGAACAGTTCATCTGCAAGTCTTTCTATTTGCAGAGGGTGTGTTTGTGTGTGTGTGTGTGTGTGTGTGTGTGTGTGTGTGTGCCTGCGTGCGTGTGTGTGTGTGTGGTAATAAACACACATAATACACACATACACACTCAGAGAGGACAAGGAATTAGCAAGGGTATAGGGCAGTTACCAGGATAACTGAGGATGTACACTTACACAAGGGTTAGCATGTTAGTGCTGCCTGCCTCTTGTGCACTGTGTGTCTCCAGCTGGAAATGGAGTTCCAAAACTGAATACTTGTTTAACATGCTTAGAGTTTGGGGTTTGATCCCCAGTGTTGAAATACAGTCTATAAATGAAGGTGTAAGAGGAGATTTTTTTTTAACTCCAAGTAAACAAGACAAGAAGCTTGTAACCTCTTTTTTCCATAATATGACTTTGTTCTTGGAATGCACTTTCAAGCCCCTCCCAGGTATAATAAATAAGAGTGGGCTCTACTTTAGATTACCCATCATCTTACCTATTATTCATTAGATGATGTTTGCTAAGTATGGATTGTCCTCATGACAGTGTACAATCTGAACTCAAGTGACCTTGCCCTTGAGAAAGTACACAACTTTAACTCAAGTGAACTCTGCCCAAATAACCATGCTTAGCCCTCAGAATTCAGTCAGAACTCCCTGATGCCCAAATAAAGTTGGTTACTGCATGAGACTTTTGTCAGCCTCTTTTTTAGGCATTTTCTGCCAGTTTTATACTGCCAAACAGAGCAGTAACACAACAGCACTGCAAAAATAAACAAACACATAATAAATAAAAATAAATAAATATTTCTTTGTATTGTGCAACTTACCCATGTAGAAAAACAAATTATAAATAATTGTAGAATGTGGCAAATTCTTGGTAGACACTGACATGATTTATACATAGCCTATGAAGGAAAACTAAAATTAAAATGAGTCCTTGAGCAGAAAAAATCCAAATCATATCTCTCACTCTTACTTGAAATCTTCGTGTTGGCTATGGTTTCCCTGTAATTTCTCTAAATTGAGGTCCAAGTTGAAGCTACTTCACTGAAAAGAAAATAGTGCTGCATTGTATCACATTTCTTTGAACAAAATGTACATGTTCTTAATAGAATATGGTGGGAAAATACCCTATCCTTTCTCCCACTCCATTGGCCCTCTTTATGAATTAGTTGTCATGGTAACAACTCTGTACAGGAGCAAAATCTAACATCTAGTGCCATCTATTTCACCCTAATCTTGGTCTAACTAACAAGATATTTGCTGCAACATCAAAGGAGACTATGAGGGAGATGGCCATCATGGAGAATAGGCCAATAAAAGTTACAGGATTTAATGGACAAATACCACTAATCCACGTCCTGTGCTGCTCCTTCTGAGGAAAAGTCTCAATAGTTTCTTATATGGTCCCTGTGAAATTGGGAATTAATTACTATGGACAGTAACTGACTCACACAATGACTGTTGCTTACACTTTTCCCTAGAGCATTCTTTCTAGTCCATTCAATTTTCCCCACTGTGGGATCATGAATGCCCTTGTGAAACTTCTTCACGGAGAATCAAATTTGACCATAGAAATCCTTCTCTATTTAGTTGAAATATTTTTATCTACTAGCTATCTATCCATCATCTATTATCTTTTGATTAATTATAAAGAATTAGCTCACGCTATTTACATTCCTTAGGATTTCTATTGCTGGGTCGAAGCATCATGACCAAAAGACACGTTAGGAAGAACGGTGTTTATTTGGCTTATACTTCCAGAACATCTTCCATCATTGGAGGAAGCCAGGACAGGAACTGATGTATGGCTGGAACCTGGGCAGGAGCTGTTGCAGAGGCCATGGAGGCATATGGCTTGCTTGCTTGGCCTGCTTTCTTATAGAACCCAGGACCACCAGCCCAGGAATGGTACTGTCCACGATGGGTTGGACCCTCTTCCACTAAACATCAATTTTGAAAAATGCCTTACAGCTGGATCTCATGGAGGCATTTCTTCATGGAGGCTCCTTTCTCTCTGATGACTCTAGCTTGTGTCAAAAACACTATTCTCGAAGCTGAATAGTCCTAGTACCTCCAGCTGACAAAGAGGCAGAGGTCCATGACAGCTGATGACATAGTTATTGTATGAGAATCAGGAAAGCTACTGATTTAGGTTTCCTTAAAGAGAACAAAACCTAAGATCTAAAACAGCCAAACAGATTCTTACTCAGCCTGCTTGGTTTGTTTAGACTTTCAGACAATTGCAAGAAAATCTACTTTTCTCAGTTTACTAAGTCCAGTGGGTAACCACATCGAGAACACTCTCCCAGGCATGCTTTCCAAGCTAGTTTTTATTCCCACCTGGATACAACCTAGAGTTATCTACAAAGAGGGAATATCAACTGAAGAACTGTCTAGATCAAGATGACTTGTGGGGATGACAGCGAGTGGATGTAGGTGGACCTGTTCCATTGTGGCTGATACATAAAAGGCAGCAGCTTTTCACTCGTTCTGATCCAAGTTCCTGCTTAAATTCTTAACTTCACTCACTGGGCTTATAAACCAAATAACACTCACCCCCACCCCGTGGTTGCTTTTGTTCAGAGAATTTTATCATAGCAACAAAAAAGAAACTAAAAAAGACAAGTGGAATTATGTTGAAATAACTGTTTTTGCTTTTCCAGCCAAGTCAAGCTGGTCCATAAAATTAAGCATCATAGTGAGGAAGCATGTGTATGTGTGTGTGTATATACATACTATATATATATAGTTTATATATTAATATACATATTATTTTATATAAAATTGACAAGTTATTTCTAAATACTTATATACATAATAATTCTCAAAATTTTTAAAAATACCTGTTGTACTCAGTTGGGTAAAGAGAAAAATGGATTCATTAAATTGTCCAAATTAAATTATATATATATGTATATATACATATATATAAGTTTATAGCTATTTACAATCCTTTCACAAATATGTTTTCACATAACTGCTGAATATGACCTTCCCATCGAGGCTAAAAGTCTGCCCAAAGAATCTTAATATTCCTTGGTTTATTGTCATTTAAAATCTAAATGTCTTAGAAGTTATCAAGACTGTTAGAACTGGACGCTGATACCTCTCTGGGATTGCTGGTTCTCATTTGTGTCTTGGAATTCAGTCAGACGAACACCTCAAACAACTGCCAACAGATTCACAGATGCAAGAATGCACATTGGGCCAATGAAGACTCTCACAACTGATGAACTGCCTATGTTCTTCTCCATACACAAAGGCACTTGGCAGTTCTTTGCATTAAGGGATTTCTGGCTGAGCAGTGTGTCTAGCGTGCTCTTCCTACCATCTCCAGAGTTTTACCTCTGCAGATTCTGTCTTTCCTCCTTCTTATGACTCAATCCGCTCTGCTCTCTTGCCATTTGCTACATGTTACTGCATCGCAGCCATCATACCATGTAGTTCTTTCTTGTCCTAAGACCACATCCTTCTGAAGAAAAAATGGACTGTAGGCTTCCGAAGTAACTAAGTAAGTAAATCATTTAAATTGGAGTTTGATTCCCAGTATGTTCAGTATATATATATATATATATATATATATATATATATATATATATATATATATATATATGCTGGTTGAGTGAGGAAGCTCACCTGTGATCCAAGTGTTCAAGATGCAGAAATGGTGAGTCCAGGGCAAGTTGACTGGATAAAATACTCAAACTGTCACATTCCTGGTTCAGTGAGAGACTTTGCCTCTGTATGAAAGAAATCTATGCTTTTAATGTACTTTGGATAATTCCATCAGAAATCTTATATTTGGTTATTTTGAAATATACTTCATAGCTATACCTTTAAAACTTTTTAAAAGTAAAATTTGGAGAATAACAACTCTACTTTTAAAAAGGTAATTTGCTCTGCTGAGATGACTATTTAATAGACTGTATATGTGTGTGTGTTTCTGTGTGTATGTGTGTGTGTGTGTGTGTGTGTTAAAAAATGTGTAAGTGGGGTTGTCCACTCCAATCTCTGAGTCCATGTGAATGTGTCCATGCCCTTATTCACCCTTACATAAACAAAACAGTGTTCTGGTTGACTCATTAAAAAAACCATTGTCTCTATTTTCCTCTCATATATCTCTACTGTAGAGAAGGTCTACATTTTTCAAGGCTTTTTCAGCAAGCAAAGTAGACAGTTAAGTAGAACAAATGAATACTAAGTCTTGCAGGATGGGGACAGAGGATGAATCATCAAGATAAAAAGTGAAATTGAAAACTGATAAACATACTATGGGCAGGATTTCAGGATTAGGAAGGTCATTTTTTAAAAAGGTGATCATCAAGGCAGGGCTTCACACCACCCTGGAACGCAAGCTTAGTCATCACCCCTGTTCTTGACATTTTTTTTCCAGCTGGTGCATTCTTCCAGCCTAATTACAGCGACCTGCTCAGGGGTCACTATTTAGTGCTAAATGGTCCAATCAGAAAGGGCACAAAGTTGGCTCGGGTTGGGGTTGTGAGAAGTTTTGCCTCCCTTATCTCAGATTAGATTAAGATTCGAAGCCCCTCTAGCACAATCTGAAAATGAAGATGCCCAGAGAAAGTAGGCTCAAATGTGAACAAAGATCTCACTGTGAACACCAACTAGTTACCTTTCCATGATTCCATGACCAAGACAGCTTGTAGAAGAAAGCATTTAATTGGTGGGTTCCTCAGAGTTCCAGACAATTGGTCTATAATCATTATGGTGAGGAGTGTGGTAGTTAGGAGGCTGGCAGGCAGGTAGGCAAGGTGCGTGAAGAGAAGCAAAGAGTTTACATGCTGATTAAAAGACAAGATACAAGAGCGAAAAATAGGAGGGGGGGAGGGAGGGAGAGAGAGAGAACCCACCCCTAGTGACATTTTAACAAGGACATAAATCTTAATCCTTCCAAAACAGTTCAACTGGAAACCAAACATTCAAATATATGAATGACTATGTGAGCCATTCTTATTCAATATTTCTGTAAACCGCAGCTTTTCTGAACATTTATTTTTAACCCATTTTTGCAAAGAAAAACAAGGTGTTCACTGTTACCTAGCATGTATGAAGAATTCTGTCTTACAACATATATGATTTCCTGATTTGTAAATTCGCTTTTTTCATTCTTAGTTGATGTATCTTAAATTGGGGAAAATACATTAAATAATTTCTGGGGCCCACACAATTAATATGAAGCATAAAACCAATTTGCACCAATTTTAAAGTCACTTACTTTAGCAGCTATTTAAGCTCAGCTTAATGCCCACTCATTTCTGACTCATGGTGATTAATCTGTGACGCATTACCAAGATGTCCTAAGAGTCCTACATGTGTGCAAGCACATGTGTGTGCATGTATATATGCATTTATTTTTATTTAGGACTATTGGTTGGATTTTTTAATTGAAAATGTGCAGTTGCTTAGGAAAAAGAAGTCCATGAGGAGTTGTCTGGAATATGCTGGCCCGTGGAACATTTTCTTAATATTGTAAATGTAGGTGGGGATACCCATCCCGAATGTGAACAGCAGCATCTCATAGGCTGGGCCTGGACTGGATGAAAGGTAAAAAGCAGGCTGACCATAAGCATGCCTACAGTCCTTGCAAGCATGCATGTGTTTATATCTGTGGATGAGCTCTGCAAAGCTCCGGCCTCTGTGACTTTCCTCACTGTGATGAATTATAACTTTAGTAAGCTAAAATAAATTTTTCCCCTTTCAGTTGTTTTGGGGAGTGTTTTCTCTTCCACGGTAGCAGGAAATGACACTAAGAAGTTACACAGAACCACCTATTCAGTTGCCAGAATGATCATGCCTTAAGAGTGGGTGGGCAGGTGGGGGAGCACCCTCATAGAAGCAGAAAAAGGGGAGGGGATAGGGGTTGCACAGGGGGAACCAGTATAGGGGATAACATTTGATATGTAAATAAAGTATCCGAGTAAAAATAAATTAATAGAAGAATAATATACTCAATATTGGCATAGGTATGTCTATATAACTGTATTCTCCTCTCAAACATATAGATGAGAGGAGGTATACTAATTGAACAATAAAATGTTTAATTTTGAGCACGTCCATCAAGAAAATTAAATTATAGAATTTAATGTAAAATAATAAGAAATGAAGTACGCACTTACAAAAGTTTTGTCTTATCACAACATCTTCTATACATTCTATAGAAGCAATTGTAAAGGGCTAAGTGACAGAAAGGGGGATTATAGAAAAGGCACATGAGTTACTATGTAGCTTAAAATACGGCTCCACTGGCTCTCTCTATGTACTGACTTTCAGTTCTTACTTTTGGAAACGTGTGTGTTAAAAGTGCTCAGCCATAAGTTCCTAGTGTATATGTTCCCCCCAATATTACATAAAATGAAAATCTATGTAACAAGTGGCTATTTTAGGATAATTGCTTGTTACTTTAAAAGCCACCGTATTTTGGATTTCCCAAAGGTTGTTATCAGCGATAAGAATGAGAATAGAATAAACCATGATAAGACAACACAATTTTAACTTTTATCTGTGTGTTGCTAGCCTTTCCATTGACATAAGGTGAATGGCCGAGGGGTGGTGTGGATATTTTAAGCTGATATTTACTCATGTGTTTTATGACTGCTATGTTGTATTTGTTTCCTCACTGAGAGCTAGTTCGAGTCCACTAACACTCCTAATAGCTAGCTCGTGGGCCAGGGGTTGAGGACAGAGACATAGTCAACTTGTGCAGAAACACTCCCTCCTGAGATAAGTATGTCCTCTGGAAGCATAGAATCTTATATAAAAAAAGGTAATTGAAATTCGCCATACAACACTGTCTGAAGTAAAACGTGCCAATTCAAGCAGTAAACATAGGTTATGTTCACTGTAGAAAGACATCATTTTTGGATGAAGTGAATGAGAGAATTCTTGAGAGCCAGAGTCATCGGTTGGGCCAGAAACATAACATGAGGATAGATCTGAGAGGGTCAGATAGTGTTAAAGGCAAGATAGCAATAATTGAAAGAAACACATGACAGAATCACAGGGAGTGTATAGGACTTGTAAAAGTAGTAATTGGAGACACTAATCAGGTCATATAAGAGGGCTACAGGGCTGTTTGGAGTATTTCGTGTCTTACATATATAGATGCAAAAGTCTTCAAATGGGGTGATACAGAGAGGACAAATTATTTCTTCGTGTTTTCTGGATTGTCATAATTCCCTTTGTCATCCACCCTATTCATCGTATATCCAAATTTCTTTCACAGGCAAGTCTCTAGATGGTACAGTGAGAAATGATGCCTCCCAGATACTGACTCTGTCACCAGAGAGGGAGGTATTAGACAGAACATTACTTAACAACCACTTTCTTGCAAGGGATATTAATATGGCTCCTGTGGAAGAAACACACCAAAGTCTACGGTACAGCTCAAAGAATAAGTCCTGAGCCACAAGTTTCCCCGTCCTCTAGGTTTTGTTTTCACTGGGTGTTGAGTACAAGGCATACTTGCTATTGTCTCACAGAACAGCTAACACCAGATCCTCTATAAAGTCAGCTACTCACGACCTGCTATATCCCACTCTGCCTCCTCTTTCCTTTTGTGCCTCAGCAAAGATGCTGTTTAGCTGTTTATGAAGTGGTTGTAGTGAGAGAATATTTTTAATCTTCTTTAATATATTCTCATACTTAAGACTTGACAGCATTATTTTCCAAAATATTTCTCTCCCATGTTATTTCTTAATAGTTGGAAGTTCTCGAAGACTCATGGTGCTGAAGCACACATCCGGTCTCTTCTCACACTGCACTGCTTACCTTGGCATATAAACAAAACTCCTTATTTTTATTCTCCCTGTTATTCATCCCCTAAAATATCATTCATATCTGACACATCTCCGTTCTTCTTTTATTTTCTCTGAAATAATGAGTATGCTTTAAGTCACTTCCCAATTCCAGCAAAATACCTGGCTTAGAGGGGTACGAACAGACTTTCTTTTGAATAAACCTTTGCTGTCTCCCGCTCGTTCAGTATAGTATAGTTGTAGGCTTAACACAAAGGAAATAAATTGCAGTAAGTTGATACCCTCCAAAGAGAAAAGTCTGATAGAGACAAATTTGGAAAGGCTAAGGAAACCATTTATTTCACTCCAGGGTGATGCTTAAAACAGAAGTCATAAACTAGGTAATGTTCCTTCACACCCTCAGTGAATGATTTGAACAGAGGTAACTTCACAGAGAGCACTGTTTCTCCCCACAGGGCTTAGACAGAAACTGTAATGGACACTTTAATTCTAATAATTCAAACTTAAGGCAGATATAACCACTTTTTCTTAACAGCACAATTAGTGCCCTAGGAAGTACGTTCCTGGAGTCTCACTAAAAGTTTTACAGTATCAAAAGTGGAGACGAGTAATGAGCAATTTGCAAGACTCTAGAATGCCAAAGAATTTCCTGGCTGTCTTTTAGACACATTTGTTTTAAGGGTGACTGTCTTCTGGTTTCCATAGTGATCCAGAGAACCAATGTGGGCTTAACAGATGCTGCGTTCACAGCTGGGATCTGCTTTCTATAGTATAAGCTTTCCTTTTTGGATTCTGTAATTTAGGAAATGGGTCATAAAATGATAGAATTATAGAGAGGGTCCCTTCCTCTCAGCTTTTACTGGTTAAGAACCTGTGGTATAACACTGAGAGTCTGTAGATTTCTGAAACATGAAGTACTGAAGGAATGTAAGAACGTCATGGTCACATTTGAACCAATGATGATTAGAGAGAGACATTGAAGACAGGCTCATGCTCCACCTCATATAAATATGGCGTAGGTCAACTTTTCTTCAACACTTTAGCATTGCACACCTTCACTCTCCAGGAGTTGTTTCCCTTTAATGCAGAATTTGTTTCATGTGTCACTGTGATAAGCTACCCTGACAGAAGCAGCTTAGGGGAGAAAGGGTGTACATGCTCACAACTGTGGGTTCTAGTCCATCATCATAGGGAAGTCAAGACAATGAGAAAGAACTTGAAGCAATAGTCACATTATAGCCATGCTAAAGCATTAAGTGTGCATGGTAGTGCTTAACTCACTTTCTCCCCTTCTACTAGGTTCTAAATCCCCTTGCTAAAGAATGTCATCAACCATAGTGATTCTTGCCACATTGATTAACAAAATCAAGAAAGCCCACACAGATATGTCCACGGGCCAATGTAATCTAGACAATCCTGCATGGATGCTCCGTTCTCAGATGACTCTGCATTGTGTACACTTGATAATGGTAACTAATCTCACTGACGCTGTCATTCTTCTCCAGGCTTTAAAACATCTCCCATTCACAGATTCTCTCTGCATTTCAAACTTTCCTATTCTGTTCCATATCTCTGTCGCACATCCCTAATAACACCTAACCTTACAAAATGGAAAGAAAATTCATAATGAAACTCTCTTTCCCACACACTTTCACCCACCACCCCTCATCTCATTTCCAGTGAAAGAAATCTGACAATGTGACTGAGATGTAAAACTGAAAATCATTTAAAAATTTATGGAAAATAATTTTTCACATATTTTTGATTACCATTTGTTTCTTCTTCACTAACTTGTCCCAGATCGTACTACCAAATAATCTCTCTCTCTCTCTCTCTCTCTCTCTCTCTCTCTCTCTCTCTCTCTCTCTCTCTCTCTCTCTCTGTGTGTGTGTGTGTATGTGTGTGTGTGTGTGTGTGTGTCTCTGTCTCTGCCTCTGTCTCTGTCTCTCTGCCCCCCCACCCAACAAACAAGTAAACTAAAACAAGCCAGAACAGGGCAAACAAACCAAAATTTTAAACATGAAGCAAAGAAAAAAAAAAAAAAACACGAGAAGCATATATACATATTTGCATACAGAAATTCTATAAAAACAGAAAAATTGGAACTAGTTTGCAAAAGGCTTGTAAATTTATTTAATAACATCCAAGGAAAGAATTATGGTACAAATATCTTCCAAAACTGCATCCATTGATTTAATCTTGTGTTAGCCAACCACTGATGGCCATGGGACCTAACCTTAAGTGTGGTACATATACCTAGTGAGACTCTGTTGGAGAAAACTATTTTTTCCTTTGTGAGTGGTTGTCCATTAGAGACAGCTTCTGGATTAGATCTGGAGACTTGCATACACTTCACCTCTTGATGTTAAAACCATATCTGGATTAGATTTATGTAGGCCATGTGCACGCTGCCCCAGTATTTGTAAGCTGAGAAGTGCCTTAGTCCTGCTATGTCGAGAAACTCTTGTTTCCTTGGTGTCTTCAATCACCACTGGCTCTGAGAATCTTTCTGCCTCCTCAGTGAAAATCATTTAATAGACTCTGTTATTATGATTCTTTAACTATGCTTCCTTCTACTCCACTGACTCTATCTCCAGAATGTGCTTTAAGTCTTCCCAAGAATAGACTTCTTATCTCTAATCTTTTCTATTTGTTTCCTTCTGTACCTTCATTTTTATTACATGAGAATCAATGTATCTAGAAATTGAGATGATGTAAAGTATGGATCTTTTCCTACCAGTCACTGGATTAAGTTTCTTGACAGAATAAATCATCACGTATGTTCTTAATCCTAATTCTGAAATCCTTATATAACTGAGGCATTTTATATACTCAGTCTGTTCTCTGACTGTTCAGATCTTTTCTCAGTTCCCTTATGATTCATCAATAAAGCCTTCCTTACCACCAATGCCTTTTCCAGTTCAATAAGCCTGGTGTTACCTTCACCAAATATTCTTCTCTCTGGATCTTTGTAGTGTGGGATTCTCATCCATAAAAACTGGTCACTTAATCTGAGAATCTTGTTATGACCATATAAACATGGGCAGGGATCTAGTACTAGAGTAATTTCTGTCCCTTGGTCTCTACATTGTCCTTTTCTCAAGGACTATAATCATTTCATTTTTCTTATCTCTGGCAAAGTTTAAGCTCCATGAGAGACAATGGCAGTCCATACACATGTTCTAGTCTATGTACTTCATATTTGTACCTTGAATGTAGCTAGGTATCATATATTTGAAGATCTTTTTATTATGTTTTGAAAGGAAGGATTGTCTCTGTATTTTCTCCTATGTGGAAAGCTAGCTTCTTTCAAACCAAAAAAAAAAAATCCTTTATTCTGCTGATTGTTGTTTGTTCCTCATGCCCTGGTCCAGTGTGTGCAGTCAGATTGGGATATTAATCCCTCCTAGAAGTTCAGTTTCTTATCTTGATGCTTCCTCATCTCAAGAGTCAAGAATAAATTTCTCTCACACATGCACAAGAACGAGCAAGAGTCTAGAATATGAGACAAAGAACAGACCCTAAAATACATCCATTCTGTGTCAAGGCCTTTAACATCCCCATCCATATCCAACAGTCCGATCTAGCTCTAAGAATGGTTGAGTCTTAATCTGAAGACCATAAACTCTTGTTGCTCCTTGATTTCTCCCTACCCTCTTGCCAAATCTGTTATGAAACTATTAGTAGGTATTTTCTCACACATTTTGAATGTCTCTGGAAAATCAAAGGGGCAAAATCTCTTTGGGTATTATCTCAAAGGAAAGAAAGCCATCATATCTGGTGGTGAAGCAAACAGTATTTTCTGGTATTTTATTCTTCCTTTTATTAGTTCAGGCAAGAAATATACCTCTGAAGACTATGATAGAGGCTCCCTGTAATAAATCTGAAAACAATAAATTCAATGAAAAGAGAACAAAGAAAGAAATGTATCAGCAAAGGGTACCTACAAAATTCAGAACGTGTCTTCAACAAAGATATATAAGGGGAGAAGAAGTAATATTTAAAAATAAGAGAAGAGTATTAAATTAGTTCTGTGTTGAAAAAGAATATATATGCATATATTCTACTGAGAAAATTAACTCACACTTTGGAATTACTCCCAGTTCTCTGGCAGGACCTGTTTTTCAGAGCTGCTAGGAGCACTTTGCTCCCAGATCCTGACTCTTGGGTGGGTGCACAAGTGAAGGGTATGCATACTTAGGTTTAGCCATACTGACTAAGAAGACTCAGAGGAGGACGAGATCAAGTCCTTAAGAGATGTCTTCTCACTGTTATGAAATGCAAGGCTCAATATCAACACTATTTTTCCTCATAAAGTTTCTTTCAGTAGCAACGGGGATATATCTGTGGCCTTACTCAAACCCACAGAGGTCATCAACATCTCAGTTAGGTGTTCAGGTCAAAGGACCTCTCAGTAATGCATCTTCCTTTTTCCTAGCCTTGCTCCATCAGCACACAAAAATTCAGACCACTGTAAAAGTTACTGTTCAGGGCTATAGCCCTTTCCAAACAAAAGACAGCCCGAAGTCCCCTGATGGGAGTAACTGAGCAATAAAAAAAACGCAAGAAGTCTGGCACAACAAACCAATTTTATTTGATGTTGTACTGTTTGTTGATTCTTAAAGGGAGTAAAAGTTTTCCTCCAAATAAAAAGTATCGCTTCTATAAAACTACCTTGGTAACTAATTACAGTGTTTGTGGCCCAGTAGAGCCCTGGGTACACCTGTGAAAGGTAATTCTTTAAAACGCTGTGGGATTTTATCATTGCCACAGCTTATGACGTGGTTACTTTGGTAAAAATAGCCTAATACGAGTCTTCTTTATGAACTGGATTATAGTAATATTTTTTAACTCAAAAAGTCTTTGGTGCTAAGAATTAGTCCCAGAGACTTAAATTATTTCTATTTTTCTTGATCTCTTCTTAAAATATAGATAGTCTTTTTTGACATTTCATGTGAAGAACATGTATAGGGTTCTCTTACCATAAAATTACCCCATAAAACTCATTGGCAATTACTTTGATGGAAACTATTAATTCTTGGGTCTTTGAGAAAATTTACAGTAGAAGAGTCAAACAGAAAGAAATGAATGGAGAAGGAATTGAATTACATACCTGTAAAACAAAGTTTATATCAGAAACTGTTTTTATATATGGACATTTTGTAGCAGCTGATGTAAATAGCCAGCTAATATTCCTTCAACACATATCCTATATTTCCCTATAATTTAATATCCTAGCCATCTGTAACTTTAATATGAATCAGTTTTCTAATAGTATAGCAGAATATCTGATTTTATGAACTTATAAAGAGGCTGGGATCATGGTTTGGTTTCAAAGACTTTGGTCCGTAATTGATTGTACATTTATTTTTTATCTGAGGTTATGGAGAACATCATAGCAGGGGGCATGATAGAGAAGAAACATCTCAGCTCATATAGAAAGGCGAGGATAAGGGTGAAGAAGGAACGGCATGCCAGATCTCCTTCCTCACAAATCCTCAATGAATAAATATGTCCCACTCTACCCCACATCTTAAATTTCAACCATTTCCAGTAACACCAAATGTGGAATAATCCTATCATAAGTGGGTCTTCTAGATCCAAACGATAGCAACTTCATCCCTCCGCTCTTTTAATCTAAGCCCTATATTCTGGAAACACCAAGGAATAAGCTCCTGGTATAGCCTTTAGGTTTCTTAACAAACTACCTCATGTTGGGGGGTGGGCAGCAGATCTTTACACTGTTTCTCCAAATACCAGCAGAACTGATCCTGTATGTTCATAACAAGACTGGCTTTCTCTTCTGGCTAGCACCAACCTCTACACTGTTCTCCCATGTTCACAGGAACAATTCCCAAATAATCGATTTGCCCTGATCTTTGTTTCTAGAACTGCTTTTTAAAAACCCAACCAAAACTAGTGGAAAAGTTTAATCAAAAGAGCTGCACCATTTAAAATTTTCCTAAAGCCCTTGGTTTTGCCAAGGTTGGATCCCCAGTGCAGGGGAATATGGGGGAGGGCATTAAGGGGATATATAGCGGAAATACACGTATGGGGGAGGGGGAGGGGAAGGAATGGAGGCTTATGGACAGAAAACCGGGAAGGGGAATAACCTTTGAAATGTAAGTAAAGAAATATATAATAAAATTTTTTTTTAAATTTTCCTAAATGTTTTGCTTATGGCTTAGTATTTTCAATGACTTAAAATGTAATTCATTCAGATTTGAATTTTATATATTGTTAGACATTAACCTATTTGTATTTCTCTGAATATGGATACACAATTTTACCAACACCTTTATTGTGTGAGTAGAGGTTTGTATGACATGTTTAGATAAGTGTACACACACCTGTGAACTATATGTGGTGTGTGTGTGTGTTGGGGTGTGTGTGTGTGTGTGTGTGTATGTGTGTGTGTTGGGGTATGTGTGTATAGGTGTGTGACATGCTGTGCATATGTGTGGTGTGTGTGTTGTAATGTGTGTATAGTTGTGTGTAGGCGCATCATGTGGTGTGTATGTATAGGTGTGTGTTTATACACATGTGCATAATGAGGTCAAAATTCCTCCCTATCAGTCCTGACCTTTCACCTTTTTCGAGATAGGATTTCTCTAGTTGGCCACAGCTGAATACATGCTATTCTGGCCTTAGAGTTCCAATTATTGTCCTGTTTCTGTCTCTCAAGGACAAGATGAGATTACAGACACTTGTGCTACTGCTCCAGGTATTTTACATGGGATCTGGGATCCAAGTTAGGTTATCTTTCCCAAGATCCCACTGCCACTTGCATGCACATTTATCTCATGTCCCAAAGTTTATATTGTAATATGTATTGATGTGTATTATTAAAATGCATGTTCGTCTGATTCCATCACTCTAACTTTCAGTGATTTCATGGAAGAGATATCCGATATCTAATCATTCTTTGGAGCTTAAACTTGCAAACATAATAATTTGTTTGCTACCACTGAGAGAAGTGCTGTCACATATAGCAAATAAACTATAATATTTCTAATCAAATTTGAATTTTAGATAAATAGATATTTATCCTGGTGTAGTTTATGTTTGGTATAAAAACCAATTGAACTAAAATATAAATGTGAAAATGTAATGTTTTAAGAAATCCTAGATTTATCTGGTGATCCTAAACACAAGAACTATTGGAAAACACAAAACAAACTGCTTCAAGTATAATTTCATATTATTGAAAAAAGCCTTACTTAGGATGTGCTTGGACTAATAAGCATGTCACCACCCACTTTGTCTCCCATTAGGGAAGCATGAAGTTCTTTGCCATTTTACTTAAGGCCTCTGAGTAAGGAACTTGGCTTTCAATATCAGAGGGTATGCAGGCCATGTCTCAGGAGTTTTTATGTTGAGGCTAAGCTCCAATGTCTATAAGGGTGTTGGCCACAAACCAACAAGAATCCCCACTCTTAGGAGGTGGAAACATAATTCTCTGTCTCTCCTATAAACATAAACTCTAGAATTGGACTTTCTAAGTCTCTATTTTGTAGGCTCTAGGTAGCTTACTGCTGGTGGTATGAGAAATAAATCAAAGACCATTGTTTACAAGACAGAATTCAAGTCTGCCAGTAGAGGACATCCTACAGAAGAAGAACCCCACAGTGTATTCATAATGAAAGATTATCCCTGGACAGATACATCATAAAACATCTTAAAAATAGTTAAAACCAACCATAATTATATATAATCATATATTTATATGTTCCAGCTATCTCAACAACTTCTTTAAAATGGTGTGAAAGTCAGAATTTCTACACTTTAATCATGGATTAACAAGGAATAGCGAGAATTAAACAAATGCATTTTTTTTCGCAGAGCCTCACAAATTTTTTATTTGGACCCATAAAAACAGCAAGTAAAATTGTTTCTCTCTGTCACCTGGGCAATTGATAACTAATATTAATCATCAAGTTGGCAGGATCTAGAATCACTGATGATACAAGCTTCAGGGCATGTTAGTGAAGAATTTTCTAGACTAGATTAATTGATGTGAGTAGACTCAACCTCAAAGTGGCTGGCACCATTCCAGGAGCTGGGATCCAATGAAAGAATATAAAGGACAGAGCAAGCTGGGTAAAAGGATTCATCTCTCCCTGCTTCTTTATGAATGGAATATGATTAGGTTGCCTTCCATCCCTCCTGCCATGGCTTCCCCATCATTACAGATTTATTGCACTGTAACTAAAATAAACAGCGCATCGCTTAAGCTGTCCTTGTGCTACTGGATCAGCAATAAGGAAAATAGTCGATACATACAACTAGAAGAAAGAAAGAGGGCTGGAGAGATGAGCACTTAAATAACTGAGCTCATTTATAACTGATAAGCTCTAACTGGGCCACTGAGGTTTGACAAAGTGGAAAGATACAGAAGCCGTGTTTAATAATGGGCCTTAGAATGTAAATCTGTGAAGAAAAGGCATATGAAACATAGCTATCCCCAAGCATTTCAGATCAGTTGGCTATAAAACAAATTAGTATCATATTGAGAGCAAGGGCAATTGAATTTTGAGAAAGTCGGTTATTTGTTCAGTAAATATGTATTGACTCTTGTTTGTCACGATGATAAATGTGGGTAAGGTTTCTAACGTTAATGGGGCAAGATATTGCCCATCATGCGGGAATGAATTAATTCAGCTGCTGAAGTTGAGGAGTTAAAAGTAAGATGAGAAACTCGAAGGTTGAATGTTCATTCCGCATTCATGCTAGCCTTTGGTTCACATGCTAAAAATCGACACCCAGATGTGATTTATTCAGTGGAAGCTTAATTTTGTGTCTCCCGATAACACTGATCCCCTTTCATGTACAATATCTAGTTCTTGATCCTGTGCTGATATTAAAACACAATTCTCAGACCCCTGCCTTCAAGCATAATCACAATGAAGAAGATTAATGTTCATGAAAGGAAGCAAGGCCCGAAGGGAACGATGGATCCCATCTGCTCTATTTGGTGCTCAAAAATCACCAAAGTGTTTACTGTGGTCCAGAAAATTCAGAGGACTTCTTTAGAAGGGATGAAGGCTTGACCTCAAAAGGAGCTAGCTGATTTACCAAGTAAGGGAAGAAGAGGGAGGTTGCTGTGCTCATCAGAAACAAAACAAGTACACATAGGGGGAAAGGCTGATGCAGTAGTTCATGTTTCAATGAAAACATCAGAACCGGATAGGGTATCTGGAAAGAGAAGCAATTTACTAGGCCACGAATGGCAACTGACCCTTAGGCATGACTTCTGTTCCTAATTTGACAGATTTTTAAATAAAATTATTGGTCGACAACTGGGAAAGTATGGACACTGGCTACTATGGAATGATAAGAGTAAGTATAGATAGATAGATAGATAACATATAATATATATAGATAGATAGATATAGATTGATATAGATAAAGATATATGTGTGTATATATATATACAAAAACTCAGTGACATGATTTACATATATGTGTATATATGCACAGCACATAATAACATACATATTATACATGACATATTTTTAATATACAAATACTATATACTGACTTAATACTTATATCTTGTACATATATCTATATCTTGTACCTATATAAATAGGGATTTGATATGAAACAAGGGTAAAGAGCTATTGTCTTGACATAACCAACGGAATTGACATTGCTAGAGAAAGGAAGTTTTAGGGTAAATGACAAGAGGCCTCCTGAAAGTATCGAAATGCTGAGAATTCTTTTGACAGAACCAAAGGCATTTCATATTCTTGGAAAAATGGTAAGATATTTGACTTTTTGTTTGTTAATTTATTTTTATACAGTTAAAATACCAGAAAATAAAAAGGAATAATTTTTGTTAAAATTATACACGTGTGATTACACAGCTTAATACTGTTTTAGCATATATTCATTTACCAGATGTACATTACATTTATTAGCACTCCTTCTAGGCTCCACCCCACGGTTACCTGGCAATAGCTGGGTAGGCCTATAAAAGGGGCTGTTTGCTCCCTCCACACTTTCTTATCCTCTTACTCTCTGCCCCTTCTCTCCCTGACCCCTTCCTACTCTTCCCATTCCCCCTTTTCTCTCCAAGTGTTCGTGACCAGACTCCTCTCTTCTTCCTTTTCCTCCTCTTCTCTTCCTTCCCCCTCCTCCTCCTTTTTCTCCTCTCTGTCTCTGTCTGTCTCTGTCTGTCTCTGTCTGTCTCTGTCTGTCTGTCTGTCTGTCTGTCTGTCTCTCTCTCTCTCTCTCTCTCTCTCTCTCTCTCTCTCTCTCTCTCTCCTCCCTCCCTCCTCAACTTCCCTTCCCGTGCCCTAAATAAACTCTGTTCCATACTATATCCGACCTATAGCTGATACCTCAAGAAGAAGGGGCGCCTCAGCATAGGCCCCAGAGAGGCACCTCCTTCCACCTCAGCAGCGTTAGAATCAAATCTACCATGACTAAAGACCTAGTGGGTGCCAAACCAAAAAGAAAAAAATAAGTGTATTCTTATATACCCAGCCTTTGGAAAGATAATCCAGGAAGATTCTGCATCTTGGCCAGCCTGGGCTACCTATGGAAACCTTCAGGAAGAATGGGGCGGGGAGAAGAAGAGGATGTGGAATGGAAGAATGTGGGAGGAAGAGAGAAAATTAAGCCCCTGGTCCTACTGAGACATGCGATGTGGCTCTGCAGGAATGGGCCTGCTCTGATTAGAAAGCAGCAGGCCTGCCTGAAAGGGAAAGGGGGGCTCTCCTGTCTGTGATTCCTCCGTGCCCTTGTGTGGTAATCTGATAACCTTTCTCTTTGAGTGAGAGAGCTGCAGGACACACAGGATCAGATAGGTGGAATGGATTCTGACAAGGCACTTCCAGGTTTTCAAAAGGCCAGGCTTCATCCCAGCCCTGTGTTTCATCTGGATTTCTAATCTCTCCATTAGAAGAAAATCAAAGAAAGCCATTTGGGGAAGCTTTATCTTCTTCCGTAGAGTCCTTATGAAACATTTATGAGTTTTCTGACAATATCAAACCAAGCCTCCTTTGTTGCCCCTCCTCCAGCTTTGTCCTCCAGAGGTGCCTCGCTCCATCCGGTTAATAGTGAACTTGACTGCCACAGCCTCTTGAGATTCAGTCCTTAATGGTAGTGTTTTGCATTTCCCCCAGTTTCCCAATATTCTGAATTGGCAAGAGCTGAATTTGTCAGATGCGAAGTTTTGGTTAGGTTTTAGCTTTTTTTCATTTCTGTTTTATGTTATATTTTTCATGGCAATTATCTAAATTGCTAATTGTCTCTAAAAAGAAGAAAGCACGAAAGCTCCACGATGCTCAGTGGGTTTGTGGTAGATTAGCCTCTTCAGGCTTCAGGAGAGGCTCTGCCATTTCTAAGACTTAGTTCCTTCACCTGTTTCCTCAAGGTAAAAATCAAAGCGCTCAACCCAATCATGCAATATAGAAATCTAGCATTTACAAGTATCTTATTACCGCTGAGCTACTTAAATATCAAAACCCGCTCATCGCCATTAATAACATAATTTCCAGATGTGTAGCTTACCCTATGCTAGACAACTGCATCTGTAGTGCTTTGTTACAGAGACGATGCCTGTGGCCACCACTTGAAGTTTCAGTAGAGAAATGAATATAAAAGATGTACAATGAAATTGATGAGAATAAAATGACAATTGGAACTTGAAACTCATATCACAGGAGAGAAAAATTATTCAAAGATTAATTGTGCCTCTGCTGTGCACCAGAAAATTAAACAATCATTTTATGTAATCATACAGTTGAGTACATTACTGCCCTTTGATTTTATTGACAAAAATAATCTGATTAAACAAGCTGCAGCCTGTCTAAGGAGGAGCAAAAGAAATTACGTTATATCAACGTTCATATCTATTCTTTCTCGACTGCATTACATTTTTGTGTCTGTTTCTATGCTCTGTTTAGTCTCAATACGCTACTGTAAAGGCTCTCTCTCTTCCCTCTGTCTCTGTCTCTGTCTCTGTCTCTGTCTCTGTCTTTCTCTCTCCCCCTCTCTTTCTCTCATAGGCACATGCACTCTCAAATTCAGGTGGACATAATTATAGGTGATTTCTGCCGGTGCCAAAATTCTTGTTTTGTTTGTTTACTTTAATCTAAGAAGAAAGGATGAGTAGCATGCCGGACAGACGTGGAGTGACAACAGCTGAAATGGCAAACACACTTCACTAAATTTAGTCTGATGTTGAGGTCACAGTGTTCCAGCCACTCTGCAACATTAAAACACCTGAAAAGACAGCCAATCAACAAAGCAGGACAGAAAGGTGGCTGGAGTCCGGGCAACAAAGCCATCTTACATTGGCCTGGGGAGACAAACATCGGTCTCAATTATAAAGTAAATCCTCCTATCTTATTGGACTTGTAGTAGAGTTTAGGTTGAGAAAGATAGGCCCAGACTTGGTAGATGGAATGGATCTGTTACCACGAGGCCAATCTTAAAGACACCCAGGACAGTGTCCTCTCTTTGCTAGAATCAGCTCTCTTCCCTGTGATACTGAATTTACAGGTACCAATCCATAGCAATCAATGCTCATGTCTAAGAGCCTCACGAGACTAGAACCTATGCCTACCATAGATTCCTGTTTTTGAAAAACACTATGGTTATATAATATAGGTATTCTGTTGTATGTGTGCAAACCAACAGGGATTTTCCTTTTATGCACACAGCTACTGGGAAAGTTTGTGTGTGTGTGTGTGTGTGTGTGTGTGTGTGTGTGTGTGTGTGCGTGTGCGTGTGTGTATGTATGTATGTAAGCACCAGAGGCCACTCTCAGATATCTTCCTGATCAAGCAAATGGGCTCAGTGAACCGTTATCGGCCTTCCTCATTAAGCATGGGCCATAGAGCACGATTCAAAAGAGGTCCACGAACACTGAGTGTACCTCTGGCTTTCAGAATTTTTGTTTGTTTAGTTGTTTGGATTTTACTTGTTTATTTGTTTGATACAGTGTTTCTCTGTGGAGTCCTGACTGTCTTGGAAATCCTTCTGTAGATCAGGCTCACCTCCAACTCACAGAGATTCATCTGCTTCTGGCGCCCAAGGGCTGAGACCAAAGGCATATGTGTCAACTGTCACAGCTAGACTTTCAGCCTTGCAGCTTAGTGCTCCTCTCCTTAAACTTTATTTTATAGTGTTCTCCGCCAGAGTGATCAGCTTCTTTAAAAACCATTGTATGCCTTTTCTTTCTTTCTTTCTTTCTTTCTTTCTTTCTTTCTTTCTTTCTTTCTTTCTTTTCTTTTCTTTTCTTTTGGGTGGGGTGTGAGATCAGGTTTCTCTGAGTAAAAGTCCTGGTTGCCCTGGAATTCCCTCTGAAGACCAGACTGGTCCCAAACTCGCAAAGATTTGCCTGCCTCGGTGTCCTGAGCGCTGGGGTCAAAGGTCTGCCACCTCGAATGCCTTCTTTTCTTTCGTCTTGTGTTACAGTGTCATAGGCGTCACTCAGCAAATATTCACTGACTGAAAACAAAGTGAAGAACCAAACTCCTAAAAGGTTATCTTTAAAAATATTGTCTAGTGCTTTTCCAAAGGTTAAAGTCAATATAGAATTTTCCAAAATTTCAGACAATTCTGCAATTCTATGCAGTCCCAAGAGTTTCGTTTATATAATCTCAAGTCAACCAACTGTGCTTTACAGCTGCTGTTGAAAAGCTATGGCTACAGGTATTCTATTGTATGTGTGCAAAACATCAGGGATTTTCTTTTCATTCATACAGACACTACTGGGGAAATAATATATTTATGTACATACTATATCTGTAGTTCACTTCTAATTAATATTATAAACCATATAGTAGACACTACTGTATAGTTCTTTGAAATTTATAGACAAGCTATGAGGTGGTCATATCTTCAAGCAACAGAGATGAAGTCTACACATGCAAATAGTGATCTCGAGATGTTAATGTTAGAAACCAGACAAACTGGCAAGAGCAGGCAAGAGGAAAAGGACGTTAAAAATAACGGTATAACTGAGGGAAAAAATATAAACCTCAGTTAACAGTAATATATTGTTGCTGGGTCATTAATTGTGACAAATGTACCATAGAAGGAGTTAATGGCAAGGGAAATGGAGTGGGTAGCACCTGGGAGTTCTGCAGCCGTCCTTGCAACATTCTACAGTTCTAAACTTGTTTTAAATAATAACTGCATTTAAATTATAAAGCTGAAAGGAGCAATGAAAAGACTAAATCAGCAAATATATAGCAAAAATCATATATATATATGATTATGTGATTTTATGTGTACATGTGCATGTATACATGTGTGTGCATTGTATGCATGTGTGTGTCAGATGGAAGTTTATGAACATAAGTACTTGTATTTTATTCTTTAAGAATACTGTATATATATATATATGTATAGAATTATTTATCATTATACATTTTCCCCAATTTTTCCCTTCAGCTTCCCCAGTATCCCCTCAATATGTGGTATTTTCATTTTTCACTGATGTTTCGTAAATTAAATTAAATAACAAAATAACTATGGATAAACTACATTTAAAATTGGCAGAAAAGTTAAAGAATGTTTAAGACAGCATCGAATGTAAAAGTCCAACAGCAAGCTAACACCTCCAAACTTTGGAAGTATGTGAATGAAAGCAGTTATTATTATTTTTTTGTACTTACAATGTGTCCAAATGCTATTAGTTCACTCTACCCTTACATCTATCAACTTCCATCCATTAATTTGTTTCCTCATATCTGCTATATTTAAAAAACACACCTGCCCCGATGAACTGTTGGGATGAGCTGTGGGGGAAGGGAAAGGGTGAAATTAGGAAGCTTCAGTCAGTGCTGGACATGGATCAAATGCAAAACTTCTTTCCAAAGACAACTTTTTCCCTGTGTCTTCAATTATATCTGAGCTGTTGCTATAATAACTGGCATCTAAGCAATACCAAGAGTTTTCAATTCTCTCCTTGGGATTACAAGTTCATGAATTATGCATGCATATGCAGATTTTTCACCTGTGACAGGTGTGGTATGGGCAATTTCCCTAATATATTAAGAAAACCAGCCATGATACCAGTGATAGATGTAAATGAGATATTCCCATCAGTTTATTTAACACTTCCCTGTCGCCAGGTGGTGAGAAGATGCTGTGCATGGAAATCTGTAATTGACGAGAATTTTACCGACAGCCGCCCCTGATGATGGGGCTCTCAGAAAAGATGGACAGGTTGCTTTCTATTCCCTGCTCCACGGATTTACTTTTCTCTGCCTTAGCACCTGAGTCATGCCACATCCCACCTGAGCAAACAGCTGGCCAGCTCTGCAGAGGATTTATCTGAGACATCACCCAGATGTCAGAAAGGAGGTGGTGCTGGAGGACATTTTTCATAACAAGACTCCCTCTGAATGCAATTGAAAGATGCTACGGCTTGACACACTCTGCACTTTGGGCCTCTGGCTCCCCAATTTGCCATGCTGAGGCTCCTTTTTTTCTTCTATAATCACTTAGGCTTGGTAAAATCCTGAGCAAATAATATTAGGGAGATCAGATACTGCTTTTGGTAGCAGATGTGAATTGCTCGTGCTAAATACTAAGGAAGTCTTTTTACATTGGCAGAACTCTACATAGGGAAATGAGAAATCCCATTTCTTGTCATGATTGAATTGACCAGCTATTTATTTCCCCCCAGCAAACTTGACTCTTCTTGATTCTACCTGTGTGTTTTTCAAATGTGGAGCAACAGGACTGATTCTAAGATGCATTCTGTAATGCAATACACTGCAACTTTCCCTTGACTGTTTACTGAAAGAAAGATAACTTACAAGGCAGTCAAGCCAGGTGAAATGAAATCTGGATGAACGTAGCTTTCTGTTCTTCCTTTTCACTGGCAACTCTGAAGCCTTAAAGGGTTACCCTTTTCCTTCTTTGTCATCCTCAGAATCATTCCTTTGGTATTACATGGACTTCTTTGATATGCACTCTCCAGTAAAGGATAGAGTAGCCAGTTTTTCTATGTACCTTAAATGCCCACAGAGAGAAGCACACTGTACCTTATGATGCTACTTTATCCTCACTGTATTTTTTTCTTAGACAGGGTTTTTTCTATGTGGCCTGTGATTGTCCTGGAACTCACTCTGTAGATCAGGCTGACCTCAAACTCACAGAGCTGTGCCTGCCTCTGTGGGTAAAGACATGTGCCACCACTGCTTGGCTTATTCTCCCTTTCCTTACCAGTGCCTTCTTTTATGCTTGCTAACCCAAGTCCAAGTGCCATATCTGCCCAGAAACATGATGTATCTATCCACTATGGATAATATTTCTCCTTCTGTTCTTCTGTTTCCTCCTCCTTCTCCTCTTCTCCTCTCTTCTTTTCCTCCTCTTTCTTCTCCTCCATCTTGTTCTTTGAGTTGTATCTCTCTTTCCCCACTCAATTTCCAGGGTAAATCCCCAAACAGAAACATCAATGAAAACACTAGCAGGTAGAGAATCTATTATGGATTAAAAGACAAGATCAAGCAAGATGCCGTATTATTTTACAAACCAGTCATTTAAAAAATAATGGCTGTAAAATATATTAGAATACTGTGCTAATTTATATAATTCATAGGCTCATATACTAGAATATTTAGTCTTAAGTTAGTGAAACCCTTTGGCAAGGATGTATAGCTTTGTTAGAGGAGGTGTATTTCTGAGGGCAGGCTTTAGGGTTCCAAAAGCACACACCATTCTCAGTTATCCCTCTTCAACTTGTGTTTATGGATTAAGATATATACTTATGGGAATCACAATACATGTAATGGTATTCAGAAAAGTCTTTGAAGAGAAATGATATTATATCAATAAATGAAATTATATTAAGAGTATAGAACACATGTGACCAACTCTGAAAGGCAAAAAAACCCTTCATTTTTATTCATCTTTTGTCCAGTACTACAACCAATTCTTAAATTTGAAGGTTACAGTGCACAGAAATGTATCTGTTTGATGAGTGCATGTAGGACTTTTTGTGAAAATTTTACTTATGTTCTAAACAAGTTTTATAAGGTTTCAAAACTGTAAAATCCACTACAGTAGGAGAAGAATAGCTATCATTCCTTTATAGTACAGAAAGCTAGACCAGAGGGGACAATGTGACTTGCCCTATGCTATACAGTGAGTACATAGCAGAGATTCTCCCTGGATTAATAATTAAGACTCTACACTCAAGATAACACTCTTTCATTTGGTCTTGTGAAGACTACAACTGAAAGCTAACTGCTGAGAGGGTCAAGCACGGTATATAGCAACCACTCCTTTTCCTTATAATAGTTTTGAAATGTATGTTTAATAATTATTTCAAGGAGAGAAGTAGTTGGTTTATGTAACTGACTTACAGACCACGTAATAAAAAACATATTTAGTAGACAACACTAGCCATGTTGTCTGCAATAAATTTAAGATTTTGCAAATGGTCTTACTACAGTGTATTAAAAGAGACAGAAAGATATCCCATTGTAAAGATTACCAGGTATTTCCTTAAGAATCTGCCTTGACCACTCAGCCTTTGACCTCAGTAAGTTGTACAATCTTTCCCTGCACAAGTTATTCACAAGTGATTTAAGGAAAGAGATATGTGACCTGAGGAGAGGAGAAACAGAGAAAGTGATCTTATAGCTGTGTCTCACGTAGAGAGTAAAATACACAAAGAGCCCCTGTTGAGTTCAGGAGTTCTCATGAGTGTTCATTGAACACCAACACACTTTTTGTCTGGACTCATCAAGATTGTAAAATTGGAGCCCCTTTCTCCTACAGGAGCTGATACACCAAAGTGATTTGCTCATGATTATATGGCCAAGAAGTGTTGTGACCAAGATAAGATCTTATAGCAGTAGCAGCCGACACTAAAACAAGTGTAAAAATAAACAACAAAAGGCCCAGGGAATGCTATTGATAGGTTTTATGGAATTAAATGAAAAGTATAGATAATCTGAAAGTATTTGTCTTTATTCTGTTCTCATTCTGCAAAAGCTGCACACATCTTTATGCCCACTGCATTATATGACAAGATGACTGTGAGTCTTAGGTAGGTTTATGTCTGCTTAGAATCCTTCCCAATTGAGGAATCATGTATCTTGAGGAACCTGTGTACATTCCTTGAGTACAGCACTCCCTAATCCTTAGAATACACTCACAGAAAATGAGTCCATGTGACCATGCCAAGGAGAGCCAAGAGCAGAGAGTGGTTGGGCCACAGGTCTTGCTCTTCTCTGTCATGACTTGAAAACAAATTGACTTCCCTCCAATTCAGCTTTCTGATATAAATGGTCATGCATGATAGTGTGCCAACTTACTTATTCAATAGTAGAGATTAGACAAAAGTACAAACGGAAAAATTATATATATATATATATAGATATAATTACTATCTATTTACTTATTACTACTCTGTTTGGGACATATCAAAACCTGTAGATACAGTATTTGTGATTTTCACCTATGATCATTACTTAACTGATTTAAATACTTTCTGTGAATAAGCAAAAACAGAATATTTACATTTAAAATGGTCAAAGTGGTGGGAGAGATAGATCAGAGGCAAATCAGATGGCTTTGGGACTGGAAATAAGTCTAGGCAGTAAACTCAAATGCTGTCTATGCTGTCTCACAACTGTCCCTTACACTAGTTCTGAGGGATCTGACATATTCTTCTGACTTTCTGCATGTACGCACATGATAGACGTGCAAACAGTCAGGTAAAACATTCACTTATAAAATGAACCAATTATTTTTAAAAGATTAGGAATGGTGGTGTATGACTTTATATTTAGTGCTTGGGAATCAGGAATAGGTAGGTCTCTGTGAGTTCAAGGCCAGTCTGATCTGCATAGAAAGTTACAGGCCACTCAGGGGTTTCTAGTGAGACCATTTCTCTAATAAGTAAATTAAATTAAATTAAATTAAATTAATTAAATTAAAAATGTAATTAGAATCATGTCGTAGGTCTTAGTTGTTATGCTTCCTAGTATATTATGTAAAACAATTAGGATGTTTCTTATGAATCCTGTTTTATTCATTCTGAGGTATGATTAATAGTAAGTGCCTTTAAGATTTTTTTTTTTTCGGAGCTGGGGACCGAACCCAGGGCCTTGCACTTGCTAGGCAAGCACTCTACCACTGAGCTAAATCCCCAACCCCTAAGATTTTTACTAGGAAATAGTTTTATGAACTCTTTCAAGAACATCTACATCCTACCCTGTCCCTCCTATAAATCATAGGGGGGAGTTTTTATAAAAGGCGTATAAAAGTCATACAAATTATCATTATATTGATGAGCATGTTCGAGTGTAGGACAAGTAAAAGAATGAAAAACTCATGCCATTCGATCTAGCCAAACTCTGATTGATACCATCTACAATGAATGCATACAATTAATATAGAATAATATCATTATTAGTAATAGTATTAAAATTCCACTTCAGAAGATATTATTCAAGGCAATTTTCTCCTCATGATAATTCATAATCTCACATTATACCGGTTTATAAATTACAAAGACAATGTATCCCAAATATCTATCAAGTTACATCATTACTTGGAATTCTACTGCATACTAAACTCATCTTATAGGCATAATTATAAAGCCAATATTATTCCAAGGACTGGACCATATCTCAAAGATGTCATGCATTTTTTTTGCTTTTCTCTTCTTGAGGAAAACTGTGTGTGTGTGTGTGTGTGTGTGTGTGTGTGTGTGTGTGTGTGTGTGTGTTACCTCATTTTTGCTTCTCACC
This sequence comes from Rattus rattus, assembly GCF_011064425.1. Taxonomy (NCBI): domain Eukaryota; kingdom Metazoa; phylum Chordata; class Mammalia; order Rodentia; family Muridae; genus Rattus; species Rattus rattus. The sequence goes on from NC_046154.1 coordinate 244,016,430, forward strand.
ACTGTTGAATCACCCTCCAATACCATGAGCACATTACTCTGGAACTGGAAGGATATTTTACAACACAGACGCATCACACCAGATCCTTGCCCGTAAGTTCTGACTACATCTGGATGAAACCCAGAGAGTTCTCTACAGGTGAGCACAGCTCCACAAACCCTCCATCTTTAGGTTCTCTAACACTTTGTGTTCACATTTCTTTACTCACAGCCTTCTCGGCTCCTCCACACTCCCATTTATCCTTCCTGCTAATATTTGGTTATTTGATAATGGAAGCCTTACTCTGACTATTCATATTGTGAGGACCTTTCATGACCCACTTCCTAGAGGCCAGTTTCCATTTTCTGCTCTTGAAACAGCCTACCCTACCCATTGAAAACTATATCAATACCATGAGTTTCAGGAGGTTGCAAATGAATGCTCTCCTTTAACAGCAGTCTCTGACAAATTTAGAATCCACATCTTACTGTGAGGCAATCATCCATTTGTTAAATTATAGTAAGTGTGAATGCAGTCCTATTAGTCATTTTCCATTACTGTTACTGCTAGTACTAGTTCTGATGATAAGCCTCTCTTTGCTTTATGGTGTATTCCAACAGTAGATTCAGAATGTCTTTATTTTGATTTTCTTATTCTTACTTAATCTCTCTAAGTTTGAAGTATCTTAAGTATCACCTTGTGAGTTAATGTGTCATTTAGCTGCACTTGAGGACATCTGGATGGCTTTCTTCTTGCCTGGCCTAACATGTTTTATACATCCTACTTAAGACACTTCACAAGGAGATTGTAACCTTATTGAATATCCATTAAAGCTTTTTCTTTCTGTTTATTCTATTTTTCAAGGTCTCTTTGCATGTGTTATGCAAATATGAGCCTGTGGCTCTGAAATATTTCCCATAAAGTAAAAAAAAAATTAAATCAACTAAAACAGAATTGAATGTCAAATAACCCATTTTGTACATTTATAAAGTGTTTTTTCCTTATTTAATATTCTCCCAAGTTACAATAACTGTCACTGAAGTCCTACAGAATTAGCCAGGCCTGCTACAGTGAGTTCATGATGTCAAAAACAGAAAGACAAGCCTGTCAGAATTTATTGAAGAACAGTTAATTCAAAAGCTATCTTCATTGTCTACAATTTAATATGCCATCCTGATATATATATATATATATATATATATATATATATATATATATATATATATATATGGCTTTCAGTTTTGTCTACACTATTTTGTCCTCCAGGAACTCTAATCATGAATGGAAGGCACATGCATATTAGCTTATTTTTGAAATGCCTTGACTAACTCAATGGCTGGGCATTCCTAAACCTTCCTCTTGACCCAACTGAGAAAGAGGGCAGTGACCGCCCACCAGAATTCTCACATAACTGGCTGACTTTCTCCCCTGCAACTCCTATATCCCATCCTTCTTCCTAGAGTCACGGTGATTCTCAGTCTGCATCCTAACCCATGCAATTCTACTGCAACTCTAAGGGTCCCACCCTGAGCCCAGGCATTGGCTATTGGCATCTTTATTGATAGATCAAAAACCTATTGGGGACAAAGACTGTTAGTGTTTGGACACACAGATCCCCGATTAAAATCTAAGCATTAGAACCAATCTCCAACGTGTGTGTGTGTGTGTGTGTGTGTGTGTGTGTGTGTGTGTGTGTGTATGTGTGTGTGTGTAGTAATGCATATGTTTGCTTATATATAACAGATATTGAATCTAAATTTCCAAAGAAGAGAAACTGGGGTGATGCATAGCCCTGAGGCCCCAGAGATGGCTGAGAGGCTAAAGAAATGTAATGTTTCTGCTCTTGGAGATGATCATGGCTCAATTCTGAACACCCATATGGCAATTCCCAACCATCTGTAATTCCTGTTCCAGGAGATCCAATGCTTTCTTCTGGCCTCCCTAAGCACCAAGGATACACACAGAATCCAAATATACATGTTGTCAAAACACTCATACACATAAAATATGTCTTAAAAGAAAAGGGAAGGCCAAATATGATGTAGTGTGGGGGGGTTGTATGATATATGTATGCATGTGTGTGTATGAGTGTATGTATGTATGTATGTATGTATGTATGTATGTATGTATTTCACAATTCCAGAATTGCACAGAGGTTAAAGGAGGTTAAAGGAGTTGACGCAGAGTTCATTGACTCAGAGGGCATTGAGACCTACCTGAAATCAAACAGAGCTGTTAGAGGTGCAAAAGGAGGTTCTGAAGGGGAAAAGCAGATAAGGAAGCCTGCTAAAGGTCTTCTGGAGCAACCTTGTAATCAAACCCTGGAGTCACATGTTTTAACCAGCCTTACGTTTGAGTCCACCTGCAGAGGCAAGGTGCTGAGCCATCGATGCTACAGAGGCCAAGCACAAGACCAATTCGAGAGAGAGAAATAGGTGGACAGATAAATGGCAGGTTCAGATTGACAAATGCACAGACGATAAACGGCAGTTCAAGGAAGCAGTCATACCAACTGTTGGTGTGATCCATCTTCTCTTGTGGCTAAACAATGCAGCCCACATAGGGGAAAGGGATTCAGAGGGCAACAGAGTCAGAGACGGCCCTGCTCCTGCCCTGAGGAGTCCCACATGAACACGAAGATGCACAACTTCACATATGTGCGAAGACATAGATCCGTTCCATGTGTGCTCGCTGCTTGGCTGTTCAGACTCTGTACGCCCCCATGGGCCCAGGTTATTTGCTTTTGTATATTTTTTAATGTTTCTTGAACTCTCTGGCTCCTTTAATTCCATTTCCTCCTCTTCCACAGGCTTCCCCAAGCTCTGCCTAATGTTTGGCTGTGGGTCTTTGCATCTGTTTCCATCAGTTGCTGGGTAAAAGCCTCTCAGATGACAGTTATAAGACCCTTGAATCTCATTGAGTAGAGAAAATAGAATAAACATTGAGGGAGGAAATGAGGAGAGGAACCGACAGCCCTAATGGAAGGAGGAGGAAGGAAGAAGGTACTGGGAGAGAGAACTGAAAATTATGGGGGAGATACATCTCTAGGATGAACTAGAAACCTAGAACAATGGAAATTCCCAGGAATCTATGAGGGTGACCTTAGCTAAGACACCTAGCAATGGGGGATATGGAACATGAACCAGTCATCTACAGTAACCAGGATGGATTTAGACACCAACCCAGCCACCAAACCTATGATCCATATAATATGTTCTACCTACAAGGGGTGCAGGGGTAAATATAGAGCAAAATTGAGAGAAAGGCTAAACAATGACTTGAGACCCATGCCACAAGAGAAAGCCCACCCCTGAGACAATTTATGATATTCTGCTGCACTTGCAGACAGGTACCTCTTATTATTCTTAATGTTTCAGGGAGGATAGAATCTACACTTCTTTAGTTACTGTGGTCTCCAATAAACAACACAATTGATATTTAGTAAATGTTGAATAAATGAACCAATAATCCATATAAATCAATATGGAAAACTGAGTCTTCTAATAATATCATATATTTGCTTATTTTGTGTTGTTATCTTGTGTAGGCATTTATAGAGAGAAAAACATATATACACACATTCCGGTATAATTATACACATACAAACAGAAATAAAAGGTATATGGCATATGGGAGAAAGCTCTAGAACATAGGTATGTATGAGGAAAACTCTGATAATGAAGATCTAGAAATTTAATTGTAGCATTTGGAATTAACACTGGTTGGTAACAGCTGGTACAAAAGAGATATTGGAAGAATGAAAACATATAAATAAGGTAAATTATCGGTTCAGTTAAAGGAAGAGTTGAGAAGGATATACTTGTGGATTTATGAAACATGGCACACACAACTCAAACCAGACCAAATATTAGCATGGGGTGGGGTGGATATGAAATCCCCCCCTAGAAGAGGAATTATTGGTAACTGACAACTGCTTTTAAAAGGAGAGTCAGTTGTCTTTAATGGTGTGACTCATGCTATGTCAACTATGTTCCAGTGGTTGACAACACATCTAAGAAAACACTGGAAGCATAAATTGGACTAAATGGTTTTCTTTAAGGAAACAAAGTCGGACTTGATTTTGGAAGAGTAGGGGCAAGAGCAAAATATGTATGAAATTTTAAAGCACCAATAACATTGAAGAAGAAAAATAATAAGCATAGATACAGAATGATTTTAAGATCAGTTACCATAACTGGAGCATGTTACAGGCCAAAGTTTGTGCACTGTACTGTCCACAAGTCACTCCAGTACTCCCTACAACCATGCAAAAGATCCTCAGGCTCTAAAGTTAGTGCGTGGATGGTCTGGTTGTTACTATGTCTGTTTTCGAGCAGCACCCTCTGCCTACTGTATATTCTCAAGTAGTGAGTAGCTGATAAGTATACCTACTTAAACTGCAGAAGAGATGAATAAATGAAAAGAAAGCGTTGGGTGAACTGAGGAAGAAAGTTCCAAACATGACAGGCGTGAATTGCTGCTTTCAAGGGCTCCCTTAGATGTCTTAGTGCCTGTGAGGAATAATCATGTTAATTTCCAAAAGAGCACTGAGTGCTTATAGTAGAAAGTTAGGAGTATTTACAAATGTTAGCATAGCTCTCTAGACTTTACATGCTAGTTTACATTTATGGGCAGAAGTATAAAGATTTTTACTGGCATTTTCTCTAATGGGTAACTCCCTGAAACAGAAGTAGAAATCATGTGTGGAATGATCTAGAAACAGAAACAGTATCCCCAGCAAGATTGTTCTTATTATGTCTGGGATATCATCAAAGGACAACAGATATGAATACTGTAGATATGTTAGCAACTACCATGTTTCATATGTGCTGGCTGATTCCTCCATGGACCAATTTTCCATATTTGAAAATGTATATGGACTTTGAATTGAGTCTGAATACATGCATGGTACTATAGAAGAAAGTAAGCTTTATTGTTTGAAATTCATTTTAAGGGGGACTGAAAGCTGTGTCCTCATGATTCAACCAATGTGACCATCAAAAACCTGATGATAGCTACCAGATTTGTCTTTACTTCTTTTATTGTCTCTAATCAAGACCTGACATGTGTTTGCTTCTCATTGAAGTAAATATCAAAACTACATGAATAGTTACACAGACTTCCACTTTATAAACATAGAAATTTATAGTCACACGACCTAGCTTATTTAATATTTGCTAATGCTTATTAAGTACTGACAATGTGACAGCCTGTCCTGTCTTAAAAGTTCAACATACACACAGGCACACAGACATACAGACACACACACCCCTCCATGATCAACACTGACCTTAACTTTTTTTTTACATTACAGATTCAACTGACCTGCATAAAAATTAAGCAGTTTGACAGAATCATAAAATTTATAACAGAGCAAATACTAAATGTTGCATGTAGTTTTAAAAGTCTACCGCCTTTACCCGGAAGCTGCCATGCTACCAGCCACTCAGGGCTGTTTTGTTCCACCTGACTTAGTTCCAGGATGGGCCGCCATCAACCCTAACCCATCTTCTCTTTCTTACCCACCTTTGCTCCAGGAAGGGTCACGCTCCCTGATCCCACCCAAGACCCTTGAATCTGTGGATAAAAGACATACAGGCAGCTGTGTTACTAATAACTTGTCTACTAGGCACAATGGCTGGGCGCAGGTAGCTCCCACCTGGAAAAGCATGTCCTTACCAATTTATTATCTCTGTCCTCCTACTGGTTCTACCTAGCCCCTACCAAACATTCTTGGCCACCCACCCATAGCATTGGCTGCAAGCCCTACCTCCCTTGAGGCCTTACATGATTGCTGCCTCGTTCTTTCTCCAAAACACTGCAGAAAAAGTCCCTCTCCTTCCTTGTGTCTGCCTTTTCCTTCTGAGACTCGGAAGTCCCACTTGTACCTTCTGTCCAGCAATTGGCCCCTACCCTTCTTTATTGACAAGTCAAGAACCAATTGGGGAATGGGATTTTAACATCAGGCCTTCCCTCTCTATATGTCCTCTATACACCGTTTATGTAGACTCTAAATCATCGCGCCAGTCAGCTTGGCTGCTAATAAAATCATGCTCCCTTTCTTCTGAGTAGCTCTATCATCAAAGCATGGCTGGCGGATTTTAGTTGACTCTAGAGCAGAAAGAATGCTTTACAAATCTGTCATTAAGTCATCTTTAAATTCAACTCCTGCACTTCTTCTGTGGTCTTACAGAAGAGATAATAAGTGTCTAGCTAAAATGTGTCACGCCATACAGCTTCAAGTGTAGATATTGAATTAGGGACAAAGAGGGCCACCATCATGATGTAACTAAGGCTAAAGCAACCTTTGCCTTATTTTCCATATCTGGGGCTTTGGCCTAAAAATATGACAAAAGTTCTATTTGACACTTGATGCTGAGGCTGGTGTGCTCTCTGCCTACTACGATGTCTTGCTGAGCTGGAGTTTGATGAGTTGTTGCTCAGCCACTGAAATCATTCATTCCATACACTACTGACACAGTCCTTGTCATGACTGCAGATCGTTGCTTCGCCGTCGGCAAAGCCCAGGTGCAATGTGAACTAAAAATAAACTAGAGAAAGAATGTTCTCCATCTTCTGCTCCTTAAGTCCAAGTCTCTTTGTGATAAACTAGTGGCAACACACTGATACACAGTAGGTACTCAATGCGTTAGTTAAAACTTCCTCTCTGGGGGTTGGGGATTTAGCTCAGTGGTAGAGCGTTTGCCTAGGAATCGCAAGGCCCTGGGTTCGGGTCCCCAGCTCAAAAAAAAAAAAAAAAAAAAAAAAAAAAAAAAAAAAAAAAAAAAAAAAAAGAAAAAGAAAAAAAAAAACTTCCTCTCTGACCTTCTCAGCCCTAGATACTGAAGCAGGGAAAGAGAAAGCCACCATCAAGATGTAAAGAGGCCAAAGCAAGCAGAAATAGGGTTCAATTATGACCTCTCTTCGGTGTTTCAGGAAGGTAGAGTTGTCTCACTGTGGTGTTCTATGTAATTACCAAGAATCATGGAACTGGGAATTTAATTGAATCTAGGATCTGGCACAGAATCAACAAATACTTAACCCCAAGATCCACATACCGGACACCACAAATGGAAGCATTTTAACTGAGGTAAAGATAAGACATTTCTCATCGGCTTTCTTTTTTTCTTCTTCTTCAAATTTTCTGTGACTTTTAAAATTCCAGCCAATAATCACTCTTTGAACAGGCAATAATCATGCTTTGAATATTTTTTATTGTATTAGTTGGAAATATTTTAAATCTGGTGCCCTTACACTTTATTTTTAAATGTTAATCATATTTAAAATTACCTTGATAACAATATGTAGAATACTATTTGACCAGACATTGATAACCAATAACCAACTTGACAGATAAAACCTGTCAATAGGAGAGAACAAACTTTCTCAATGAAAGCTTTAGACTATTTTGGATAGATAACAAAGGGTCTCAAAGAAACCAAGTCTTATTCTACATTTATTATCAAATTTATATTTGTATTTCATTCAATTAGCATAAAACCCTAACAGAGAAGTATATGCTGTGTAGTTTGTGTGTGTGTGTGTGTGTGTGTGTGTGTGTGTGTGTGTGTGTGTAGTTTTCTAAGAGAACAGAAGGGCCCATATCACCAAGTAGTTCTTACAAATTTAAACATTAAACTATATAATTTATCCTAAAAATGCAGTCATTAAATGATAATAATTAAAAATATATTTAGACACCAGAGTGCATACATATGACAATATAGACATCATGTATATAATACATGTATGTCTGTAGTCACTATACTTCTGACAAAGTATCATTATGGTACTCTGTGAAAGGGTGGCCTTTGCCTAATGTGTTTAACCGATTTAGAATTATATCAGTTCTTGTCTCTCCCCACACCTAATGGCCAGATGGCCATGAGAATAAATGGATATTTTCAACTGGTAAGGATGAGGGTGTGGGAAGCATTTGAAGGACGTGCCAGGGACCTGGGATAGAAGATCCTCCCGAGAATCTATGGGGATGAAATTAGCTGAGACTCATGGCATTAGGGGTGCAGAACCTGACGAGTGCACCTCCTGTAGCCGGGCAGGACCCTCATGGAGCAATAGGAAAATCAACCTACTCAAACAACTTTTGACCCATAATTTATGCTGTCTATAAGAAATGCAGGGACAGAGGATGGAGCAGAGACTGAGAATGGACCACCAGCCAAAGAGCATACAGGGGCTGGCTCTAGGCCTCCTACATATGTGTAACAGATGTACAGCCCAATCTTCCTGTGAGTGCTGAGCAACTGGACCAGAGCCTCTCCCAGAAGCTGTTGCCTGCATGTGGGATATGATCTTCTGCCTGGGCTACCTTGCCTGGCTTCAGTGGGAAACGATGTGCCTACTCCAGCAAAGACTTGATGTGCAGGATGGGAGACAGCCGGGGGCCCTCCAAACTCTCAGAGGAGAAGGGAAGGGGGAGGGGAAGGGTATGATATTCTGAAGGGGGAAACAATCAGGATGTAAAGTGAATAAATACATTTTTAAAAAGGTGGAAAAAAGAATTATATCAGTTCCTACCCTCCATCCCTCCTTCCAAACCTTCCAAGCTAGCCTCGAGCAAACTCTTCCCATCTCTCCCATTTGATAGCCTCTTTTTCATTTATTATATTTGTTACATACACACATATAAACATATGTATGTACATATATACATATATAGAGATGTGTGTTTCCATGTATGTACATGTGTATATTTATGTGTATATGTGTGTATATGTATGTATATGATGTATTTGCATGTATATACATAGATGTATGTATATGAACATGTGTATGTGTATATGTATATGATTTATATGTATATATATCTTGCTGAGTTAATTTCTATTTTAATGTCTGTTTTTATTCTCTATGTCTCTCTGTCTCTCTGTCTCTCTCTCTCATGTATGCATGTGCATATACACACACACACACACACACACACACACACACAAACACATGCAAGCTAACTAACTGTAAGGTCTGGGCAATGTTGCTTTAATAAAGCATCCAATACAAGAAAAGCAAACCATGTGGAAGCTAACATGGGACCAGCAGAGGAATAGCATGATGAATCATTGTCTTCCTGGTGCATTGGGAAAGAATCATGATAAAGAAGCACATGGTTGTCCCCAAAGTATACTTATTTGTCATCCAAACATAAAGCCATTATTCTGACTTCTCACATCCCATAATGTCCCTTGGCATCGGTAAACTCATCAGTCTAATGGGTATAGTCATGTCTACCACATGTGCACCTTAGGATGGTGGTGGGCTTAGCTGAATCAATGCCTGTGGAAACTCAGAGAAGATGAAGAAATTAAAACCAAGGAGATGTGAATAATCATCCTTGTGTGACTTAATTATTGTGGAATCATAGAATTGTTTGTACATGATATTGGCTCATAAAACTTCAGGGTAGAAATGCCAAATCACAACCATCATTCTTGGAAATTAAGTAAGGGCATTGATGCTGCGTGTGCTCAGAGATTGCTGTATATAACCCATGCCCATGTTTCAAGATAAGAGGTCGAGCGCATGTCTAGGATACCCATGGCTAATTTGTGCATTTTACTTATAAAGAAAACTAACTCTAAAATCGTAGCATATCAACTTTGCAGTCACATCTTTTGCTTTATACAATTAAACTTCTTGATGTCTTGATTCTATCATCCATAAAGTTGTAATAATCAGAGCACATAATGCATGGAGTCATAAGAGAATTAAAATTTACATTTGTAAATTAGACCTGAGCCTGTGGAGCTGTTATGTTATATGAGTACTTTATGGAAAAGAGTGACACCAATATACCTGAGATAGACCTCCAAGCAGCTCCAAGCTTTGATAGGATAATAGCTTTATTCGTGGTGAGTTGTGAGGTGCAACATACGTCTTCATTGCAGAATATAATTGAGAACAAATATGTTGCAAATATCAGCTAGCTGAGTCACTCCAGATTTTCTTAGTTTTAGTCATAATATATATAACAGTACATATTTTGGATCTAATTTTCAGTTCAATGAAAGCTGGCCTTGTGAGCTCTCCAGTTCTATATAAGCTCCATAAGTTAGACAAGAAACATGAGGACCACAAAAAAGTACTGGGTTTTGTATAAGCCTGATGTACCGAGTACCATCTGCTTGGGTGCATAGTGATTGCGTCCCTTGGTGTCTCTATTGACAATACAAAGAAATTAGCTCATGGCAAGTAAGAAAACAAGCTTTCCTATAGCTAAAAAGAAATTAGTGAGAACATTCAAGAGGGAACAGGACAAGAAACTCTATAAGTAAATTCCATTTTGCTGTGAAGTCAACAAGAAGGGAAAAATGGAGAAGTTGGTTGGAGGGGACTTTTACTGAGAAGCTGGGAGGAAGGGTAATACAGATTGAGGGAGGGATAAAAAACAATTGAAAAACTTATACGGAGTCATATTATTTTATATTTACTTAAAACTACATGGCCACATATACATGCATATGCATGCATGTGTATGTCTTATTTAAATACAGTTATCCCACTTAGGATGACATTATTTTCCCTCAAAAGCTATAGACTATCTGACAGAAACACCAGCGATGAAGGATAAAAATCTCTTCCACATTTGTTGATCTGCGAAGTCCAACAGATTTCAAGAGTGTAGGTGATTGTCATTGCTCTGAACTTTCTCCCAGAACGTCAAAGTAAGACTTGTTGAAAAACAAAAACAAAAACAAAACAAAAAAACTAGCAAACAAACAAACAAAACACACACAAAAACAAAAGACCAAAACCCCCACCACCAACAACAATAACAAAAACCCCACAACCGAATCTAGAGGAGTCAAGCTGAATTTTATCTGCAAGCTTCTTCCCTGAGGACTATCTCTTTTTTTAATTTATTTTTTAATTGAATATTTTCTTTATGTAAATTTCAAATGTTATTCCCTTTCCCGGTTCCCTCTCTGGAAACCTCCTAAGCAATACCTCTTCCTCAACTCCCACCCCCACCATCCCTCCCAATGCCCCCCCCTGACATTCCCCTATCCTGGGGTACTGAGCCTTCACAGGAAAAAGGGCCTCTCCTCCCAGTGATGCCCAACAAAGACTACGTTTCTAGTGCTGGAAGAACCTGCCCAGGATACCAAGGAAGACAATCAACCATTAGTACTACCCAGCTGGGAGACCTATGAACTAAAGTGATGACTAGAAAGATATTCTGCCAGGTGGAGTAAGTAGGGGTGTTTCTATCCTGAGCATAACCAGCAGCCCTCTAATTGGACTTAAGGCTGACACAATGGGAAATAATTCATTCCTGACATGGTAAACCTAGCCTCTGACTGATAAGGCTGGAGGAACTAGGAGAGAAGGAAAACATCACTACTTTTAGCATAATTGCTAAATATTTATTCTTATACTTCAGCTCTCATCCCTACTCAAAGAGTGTCTTTCAAAAGAAATCATTGCAGAAATCCACAGCTGGTAAAAATGCAGAGCACAACTGCCTATGGTTTTGCTGGCCTCCACTAACACACATTTAATACAATTACTACACCTGAGGCTCAGTTAACATCAGGGAGAGATAGATAATAAGAGACAATGAACCAGGAGGTCTACAGTCCCTACTAATAACAGGGAACCTGCACCTATATAATTGCAACAATTTGGCTACCTAAACAAATCCTGAAAAACAGTAGTATTCATAGATTCAGTTCTTTAAAAATTAGAAACTGAGAACACAAAGATATGAAGATACTGAATATTTTTGGTGAACAGCAGGGAACATTGTTTTACCTACCAGAGCATTTTATAAGTACTCTGAAGAAGTCATCATTACCATTAGCAGAGCATCTTGACCAGCTGTCTTCCCTGTGAACAATGGATAAACTACCCTGTCTCCAGAAGTCAATAACTCTTCTGGAGGGTCCCTGGCTCCATTCTTTCTAGTCTGTAGCTTGTACTTCTGTAGCTAGCTTTCTTCTTCAGCAGCTTTTCCTTTCTATATATAATTTGAAAACTTTCATGCATTTATATCTCTTTCTTTTTACCAATGTCTCACAGATCAGAATTTTCTTGTTGGAGCCAATTTTTTTCAAAGACTGGTGTTTGTCCCACCTCTACATATTTTCATCTCTGTTTAGCCACTCCACCTTGGTAAGGAAATCTCCTTATTGCTTCATCAACCTATTTCCACAAAATCGATAGCACACTCTACTTCCCTCATTCTTGGGAATTGTCTACTGCTCTGACTCCTCCCCTTCCTACCTTCCGTACCAGCTGCATAGACCACAATTTCACAACCCTAGCTTTTCAAAATGCCCTGTCCCTTGGCTTCTAGGATACATTCTTCAGCAATTTTCCATCTTCTTTGACTAACTCTGCTCATGTTTTGATTAATTTCTCTTTCTCTAGTCTGTCAATATGATAGCACTCTGAGAATCAGTGATTAGTCTATGCAATGTTCTCCGAATAGGGTCATGTGTGAAATGTATAGTTGTAGATTCTACTGGGACTGGATCATAAAGGCTTGATCTAATTCAATGGGGTCATATATTACTACATTTATAATGTGATGCCCGCACTGAAAGGTGGACAAAAATAGAAGGTGATGCTAGAATGAGGTCATTGAGGTATGACATGATAGGGTGTGACTTGTCTGCAGCCCTATTTTCTCCTTTCCACTTCTGGTCTATAACGAGGGGAACACCTATTTTCTACTAAATCCTTTGAATATTTTGCCTCACCACAGGACTAAAACTAATGGAGGTTGGTAACAATGATTTAAACCTCTGAAATGAAGAATGGAAACAAAATCTCTTTTTAATTCCTTCCCTTCCATATTTTGTCACAGTAACAGAAAGCTGAACATCAAGGTCTACTTCTCTCTCCACTCACTTTTTATAAGCATCTTAGCACCACAATGTTAAATGCCAGGGTGCTAAATCTACTGGAACCACTCATGAATTCTAGATTCACTTTCTTTTTTTTTTTTTTCTAAATTGCACTTTCTATTTGCATTCTCCTACTAGAGGTCTATTTAGTCTCTCAACCTAAGATGGTCCAGGTCAAATGTGGATTCAACACACTAAGCCAATCTATGTTTGGCCTCAGTGCCTCAATGGCTTCAGAAAAAAAATTCCAAGTTTCTTTTGCAATGACTTCTTGTTTCCATGTTCAGAGTCCAATAGATAACTATAAATGTAGAAATGTTCAATATGTACCTCATAGGGTATCATTTCTGCCTCTGTCAGAGCAATGATGCAATCCCTCAACATCTTTTGGATGGAAGTTTTAGCAAATGCCCAGACATGGATTGTGTGTGTGTGTGTGTGTGTGTGTGTGTGTGTGCGTGTGTGCGTGCGTGTGTGCGTGCATGCGTACATGTGTGTGTGTGTGTGCATGTGTGTGTGGTGTGTGTGTGTGTGTTCTAATCTGTACAATTGTTCAGGAGGAAAACATAAACATAGTCTTAAAATTTTTTTAAGTATTCAGCCTAGTAAAAGGGACTAATTATGAACAATGCAAGTCATATAAAACAATATTTTTTGTATATGATAAGAAATAAACAATGTTGAATTTTAATACAGGAATGCACAAGGTGAATGTTAAGCTGGGAAATTTGGAATGGATAGCATATAAGTGTTAAAATAAGATGAAAGGATGTTAGCCAAATGAACAGGAATGTAGCCATAAGGTAAAAAGAATGTCAGTGTCACTGCCTACCTTGCCTAATCTCAGCTGCCTGCACCACTAGCTATATACTCTCTCTGGAACCGTCAATGTTTGCACTTCACTCATCTGAATCACTGGAGAGAGGAAATAAAATTGTGGTCTTGGAGCAGCTATCTACCTATTAGTCTGACCCCTAAAGCTAAGAAAGAAGTAAGAAGCTAGATTGGTGAAAGGCACACTCTTTATTGTTAAAGGTCACTGGACTCAATCTTGTATAAACTCTTATCTTAGTTAGCTTCAGTGGGGCCAGAGATCAGCTAAAACTAGGCTCTATTTCCCTTCAGAAAAGTTGAAGTTTCTGTTATAGAAAAAGAATCAGATCCTTTTCAGTAACTCAAGATGTCACGCTCTGTTAAAATAAACGTCTGAATGGGATGGAGAGTAAAGGGCCCAAAGTGTTGCATTGTTTTCTTTTTCCAGTATGAATGAAGAACACACACACACATACACACACACACACACACACACACACACACGCAGACACATACACAATCATAAACACATATGTATACATAAATTCATAAACACACATGTATACACACACTCATATACATACATATGTGTGCACACAGGAACACAGACACATAAAAACACACACTCATGTACACACATACATGCATACAAGCATAGGCACAGAAACACGGAGACACACACTCAAGCACACACACACACACACACACACACACACACACACCATCAGTAAGCAGAGGCTCAACTCTCTCACATTTGCTACACAACGGTGCTTCCCAAATTAAGAGCACATAAAAACACCTGCTGATCTTACTAGAGCAAAAATGTCTAACTCGGTACATCAGGGGTGGCTGTGCAATTCTGCAATTCTAATAAGCTCCCAGGAAATGCTGATGCTTGTGATTCTCGCAACACTGAGCCTCGATGTTCTGTAGCACATAAGTCAAGTGAGCCAACATGAGCACACTTCATCAAACTCTGGAGGGATTCCATTTATGCTGGCAGGAATCCCCCCATCAGCTGAAAGCCATAATTCAGTGTCAAAACTAATTTCAGCTAAATTGAAAGTTAACAGCAATCATATAAACCAGTGGTTATTGATTGGCCATGCATAACACAGCATTAGCATCCTATTGTAGTGACTTCACCCTCTCTTCTCAAGCTCCCTGGGTCCTACCTTGCAAGGGCACTGGCTCATATTAAGACTCTGGCAAGTTTAACTCTCAACAAAATCACCAGCCTTACCTGTAAAGTAGTGATGGAGGCAACATAATTACCATCACTATTAGAGACGGTTCAAGGAAGAGGAAATATGAATCCTTTTAGCACAATACTGACAAGCACAGAGCACATTTTACCTACTCTATTTATTCTATTTCCTGAGCAGCCATTCCCAGTTCCTTACAGAGAACCATAGTAGTAGTGGTTGCTACTTACCTTCTTCCACTTTTTTTCTTTTTGTTTGTTTGTTTTTGTTTTGTTTTTTCTTTATTCTTTTATTGGATATTCTTTTATTTACATTTCCTGGTTTCCTGGAGATAACCTCCTATACCATCCCATTCCACTTCTTCTATAAGGGTGTTCCACTCCCCATCAACCACCTTCCCACCCCCCCCACCCCTAACAGTCCCCTACATCGGGGGGGTCTAGCCTGGGCAGGAACAAGGGCTTCGCCTTCCATTGGTGTCCAACAAGGCCATTCTCTGTTACACATGCAGCTGGAGCCCTGGGTCAGTCCATGTATATATAGTCTTCGGGTAGTGGTTTAGTCACTGGGACCTCTGGTTGGTTGGTATTGTTGTTCTTATTGGATTGTAAGCACCTTCAGCACTATCAGTCCTTACTCTAATTCCTCCACAGGGTCCTGTTCTCAGGCCAATGGATTGCTGCAAGTATTTGCCTCTGTATTTGACATACTCTGGCTGTGACTTTCAGGAAACAGCTGTATCAGACTCCTGTCATCATGAACTTCTAAGCTTCATCAATCTTAATTAGTTTTGGTGATTGTATATGTATGGGCTATATATCCCTGTGGAGCAGGATCTGAATGACCATTCCTTAATTTTCTGTTCCAAACTTTGCCTCCATATCCCCTCCTATGAATAATTTTTCCCCCTTTTATGAAGGAGTGAAGCATCCACACTTAGGTCATCCTTCTTCTTGAACTTCATATGGTCTGTGGATTGTATCTTGGGTAATATCCACTTATCAGTGAGAATATACTATGGGTGTTTTTCTGTGATTGGGTTACCTCACTCAGAATGATATTTTCTAGAACAATCCATCTGCCTACGAATTTCATGAAGACATTGCTTTTGGTAGCTGAGTAGAACTCCATTGTGTAGATGTATCACATTTTCTGAATCTATTCCTCAGTTGAAGGGCAACTGGGTTCTTTCCAGCTTCTGGCTTTTATAAATAAGGCTGCTATCAACATAATGGAGCATGTGTCTTTGTTGTATGTTGGAGCATCTTTTGGGTGTATGCCCAGGAGATGTATAGCTGGGTCCTCAGATAGTGAAATGTCCAATTTTCTGAGGAACCTACAGACTGATTACTAGAGCAGTTGTACCAGTTTGCAATCCCTCCAACAATGATGTACTGTTCCTCTATCTCCACATTCTTACCAGAATCTGTTGTCACCTGAGTTTTTGATTTTAGCCATGATAACTGGTGTGAGATGGAACCTCAGGGTTGTTTTGATTTGCATTTCCCTCATGACTAAGGATGTTGAACATTTCTTTAGGTGTTTCTCAGCCATTTGATATTCCTCTGTTGAGAATTCTTTGTTTAGCTCTGTGCTCCATTTTTAAAAGGGTTATTTGACTCTCTGGAGTCTAACTTCTTGAGTTCTTTGTATATATTGGATATTACCCCGCTATCAGATGTAGGATTGGTAAAGATCTTTTCCCAATCTGTTGGTTGCTGTATTTGGCTAATAACAGTGTCCTTTGCCTTACAGTTTTATGAGGTCCCATTTATCCATTCTTGATCTTAGAGCATAAGCCATTGCTATTTTGTTCAGGAAATTTTCCCCAATGCCCAGGTGATCAAGACTCTTCCCCACTTTTTCTTCTATTAGTTTGAGTGTATCTGGTTTGATGTGGAGGTCCTTGATCCACTTCGACTTAATCTTTGTACAGGGAAATAAGATCGGATCGATTTGCATTCTTCTACATGCTGACTTCCAGTTGAACCAGCACCATTTGTTGAAAATGCTATCTTTGTTCTATTGAATAGTTTTAGCTCCTTTCTGAAATATCAAATTACCATGGGAGTGCGGGTTCATTTCTGGGTCTTCAATTCTATTCCACTGATCTACCTGTCTGTCTTTGTACCAATACCATACAGTTTTTATGACTATTGCTCTATACTACTGCTTGAGGTCAGGGAAGGTGATTACCCAGAAGTTCTTTCATTGGTGAGGATAGTTTTCCCCATCCTGGGTTTTTTGCTATTCTGAATGAATTTGGCAATTGCTCTTTCTAACTCTGAAGAATTGAGTTGGAATTTTGATGGGGATTTCATTCGATCTGTAGATTGCTTTTAGTGAAATGGCCATTTTTACAATATTAATCCTGCCAATCCTTGAACATGGGAGGTCTTTCCATCTTCTGAGATCTTCTTCTATTGCTTTCTTCAGAGAATAGAAGTTCTTGTCATATAGATCTTTCACTTGCTTTGGTTAGAGTCACACAGAGCTATTTTATGTCATTTGGGACTATTGTTAAGGGTTTCATTTCCCTAATTTCTTTCTCAGACTGTTTATCCCTTGAGTAGAGGAAGGCTACTGATTTGTTTGAGTTAATTTTATACACTGCCACTTTGCTGAAGTTGTTTATCAGGCTTAGTAGTTCTTTTGGGGTCACTGAAGTATCATATCATCTGCAAATAGGGATAATTTGACTTCTTCTTTTCCAATTTGTATCCTTTGACATCCTTTTGTTGTCTGATTGCTCTGGCTAGGACTTTGAGTACTATATTGACTAAGTATGGAGAAAGTGGGCAGCTTTGACTAGTCCCCAATTTTACTGGGATTGCTTCAAGTTTCTCTACATTTAGTTTAATGTTGGCTACTGGTTAGCTGTATACTGCTTTTACTATGTTTAGGTATGGGCCTTGAATTCCTGAACTTTCCAGGGCTTTTAGCATGAATGGGTATTGAATTTTGTCAAATGCTTTCTCAGTATCTAATTAAATGATCATGTGGATTTTTTTCTTTGAGTTTGTTTATATAATGGATTATGTGGTTTGATTTCCGTATATTGAAAGATCCATGCATCCCTGGGATGAAGCCTACTGGATCATGATGGGTGATCATTTTGATGTGTTCTTGGATTCTATTTGCGAGAATTTTATTGAGTATTTTTGCGCCGATATTCATAAGGGAAATTGGTCTGATGTTCTCTTTCTTTGTTGGGTCTTTGTATGGTTTAGCTATAAGCATAATTGGAGCTTCATAGAAGGAATTTGGTAGCGCTCCATCTGTTTCGATTTTGTGGAATATTCTGGAGAGTATTGGTATGAGAATTTCTGTGAAGGTCTGATAGAATTCTGCACCAAACCCTTCTGATTCTGTGCTCTTTTTGGTTAGGACACTTTTAATAACAGCTTCTATTTCTTTAGGAGTTATGGGGTTGTTTAGATGGTTTATCTGATGCTGATTTAACTTTGGTACCTGGTATTTTTCTCAAAGGTTGTCCATTTCCTCCAGATTTTCCAGATTTTTTTGTAGTATAGGTTTTTGTAGTAATGATGATATTTTGAATTTCCTCAGATTCTGTTGTAATGTCTCCCTTTTAATTTCAAAATTTAGATATTGTCTCAGTGCCCTCTGGTTAGTCTGGTTATCTATCATGTTGATTTCCTCAAAAAATGCTCCTGTTTTTGTTGATTCTTTGTATAGTCCTTTACGTTTCTGCTTGGTTGATTTCAGTCCTGAATTTGATTATGTCCTGCCTTCTACTCCTCTTGGGTGTATCTGCTCCTTTTTGCTTTAGAGTTTTTAGGTGTGCTGTCAAACTGCTAAAGTATTCTCTCTCCTGTTTTCTTTTTGGAGGCACTCAGAACTATGAGTTATCCTCTTAGCACTGCTTTTGTTGTGACCTATAAGTTTGGGTATGTTGTGACTTCATTTTCATTAAATTCTAAAAGGTCTTTAATTTTTTTTCTTTATTTCTTCCTTGATGATGTTATCATCGAGTAGAACATAGTCCAACTTTTATGTATACGTGGGCTTTCTGTCATTTTTGTTGTTACTGAAAACCAGCTTTAGTCAGTGGTGATATGATAGGATGCATGGGATTATTTCAATCTTCTTCTATATGTTGAGGCCTGTTTTGTGAATGATTATATGGTCAGTTTTGGAGAAGGTGCTGTGAGGTACTGAGAAGAATGTATATTCTTTTGTTTTAGGATAAAATGTTCTATAAATGTCTGTTAAATTCATTTGGTTCATAACTTCTGTTAGTTTCTCTATATCTGTTTAACTTCTGTTTCCATGATCTGTCCATTGATGAGAGTGGGGTGTTGAAATCTCCTACTATTATCATGAGAGGTGCAATGTGTGCTTCGAGCTTTAGTAAGGTTTCTTTTATGAATGTAGGTGACCTTGTATTTGGAGCATAGGTATTTAGGATTTAGAACATCTTGGTGAATTTTTTCCTTTGATGAATATGAAGTGTCCTTCCTTATCTTTTTTCATTGCTTTTGGTTGAAAGTCGATTTTATTTGATATTAGAATGGTTACTCCAGCCTTTTACTCTTAGGTAGATTCTGTCTTTTTCTCTGATGTGTGTTTTCTGTATGCAGCAAAATGCTGGGTCTTCTTTACCTATCCAGTCTGTTAGTCTATGTCTTTTTAATTGGGAAATTGACTTCATTAATGTTAAGAGATATTAAGGAATAGAGATTGTTGTGTCCTGTTATTTTTTGTTTTTAGATGTGGAATTATGTTTGTGTGTCTCTCTTGGTTTGGTTTCATTGCAAGATTAGTTTCTTGCTTTTTTCTGGGATGTAGTTTCCCTCCTTGTATTGGGATTTTCCATCTATTATCCTTTATAGGGGTAGATATTGTGTAAATTTAGTTTTGTCATGGAATATCTTGGTTTCTTCATCTATTATTAATTGCTGGAGTGGTAGCCTGGGCTGGCATTTGTGTTCTCTTAGGGTCTATGACATCTGCCCAGGAACTTCTGACTTTTGTAGTCTCTGGTGAGAAGACTGGTGTAATTCTGATAGGTCTGCCTTTATACTTTATTTGACCTTTTTCCCTTACTGCTTTTAATATTCTTGCTTTGTTTTGTGCATTTGTTATTTTGACTATTATATGATGGGAAGAATTTCTTTTCTGGTTCAATCTATTTGGAGTTCTGTAGGCTTCTTGTATGTTTATAGGCATCTCTTCCTTTATGTCAGGGAAGTTTTCTTTTATAATTTTGTTGAAGATATTTACTGGCCTTTTAATTTGGGAGTCTTCATTCTCTTCTATACCTATTATCTTTAGGTTTGATCTTCTCATTGTGTCCTGGATTTCCTGGATATTTTGAGCTATGAGATTTTTGTGTTTTACATTATCTTTGATAGTTTTGTTGAGATTTTCTATGTTATCTTCTGCCCCTGAGATTCTCTCTTCTATCTCTTGTATTCTGGTGGTGATGGTCGCATCTGTGACTCCTGATCTCTCCCCTTGGTTTTCTGTCTCCAGCATTATCTCCCTTTGTACTTTCTGTATTGTTTCTATTTCCATTTTTAAATCCGGGATGGTTTTGCTCAATTCCTTCACCTGTTTGGTTGTGTTTTCCTGTAATTCTTTTTTTTTTTAATGTGTATTCTTTTTTATTTTTTCATTCATTTACTTATTTTTTTCTTTTTTCGTTTTTTTTCATCTTTCCTGTAATTCTTTAAGGGATTTTTGTTTTTCCTCTTTAATGGCTTCTACTTGCTTACCTGTGTTCTCCTGTATTTCTTTAAGGGAGTTATTTAGTCCTTCTTAAAGTCATCCATCATCATCATAAAATGTGATTTTAATTCCAAATCTTGCTTTTCCGTTGTGTTGGGATATCCAGTATTTGCTTTGGTGGGAGAACTGGGCTCAGATGATGCCAAGTAGTCTTACTTTCTGTTGCTTAGGTTCCCGAGCTTGCCTCTCTCGATTAGCTTGACCCTCCTGTGGTCCTGTGTCCTCAGCACTCCTGAAGGCCTGTTTTCTTTCGGCCAAATCTAGAAACAGAGTTCTGGGTTTCAGTGACCTGTAGCCTCCAATCGGGTTGCTTGTCACAGAAGACTTGGTCTTACCTCTGCTCTCAGGTTTGTAGGCACTCCTGGCAAGTGGCACAGGCAGAAACCCAAAGTGTCCTGCCCATGATTGTTCCTAGGTCCCTGTGCCCAGAAGGCACAGATGGCACTAGGCGATTTCCTTTTGGGTCAGGAATGTGGGCAGGAAGTAATCATCTCCTCTGAGTTCTTAGGATTTTCTGTAGCTCTGAGGGTCCAGCTCTCTCCCCTATGGAATTTGGGCGCAGAGAGCTGAGGGACCAGTTCAGTTCAGTTCTGGGCACAGCCAGAATCCTGAAGTGTCCTGTCTCAGAGGACTTCTGCCTTTGTGTGTCCTGAAGCCACCAGGCAGGTCTCTTGGAGCAGAATATTTGGTCTTACCTCTGCTATTAGGTGTGTAGGCACTGCTGGTTACCGGCTTTCAGCTCTTGGAGCAGGCAGAAACCTAAAGGGTCCTGCCCTGACTTCTCCTAGTTGTTGCCTGTGCCTGGAGGGCACAGATGGCACTTGACAATTTCCTCTTGGGTCAGGAATGTGGGCAGAAGGTAGTTGTCTCATCTGAGTTCTCCAGAGTGTGCACACTTCTGAGGGTCCAGCTCTCGCCCCCACCAGATTTGGGTGCAGGGAGCTGTGGGACTGGTTCAGTGCAGGCAGAGACTGGTTCTTGCCGCTGATTGCTCCTACATTCCTTTATCCAGAGGCACTGTGCAGTTTCCTCTTAAGCCAGGAATGTGAACAGAAGTGGGCAGAAGTGGCAGTCTGTCCTGCGGTCTCAGAATTGTCCACACTTCTGAGTATTCAGCTCTCTCTCCCATGGGATTTCCTGCTGATGTTTTCTTAGCTAGATATCCATTAGTCTGCCTCAGGACACGGTTTGGCTTCCTGGAGGGCAAAAATTTAGTATCCATGGCGATATACTTAACTCTGATTTTAGTTAGTTCAGTTTTTTTTTCTAAAAATTTTTAAAAACTTTTAAGCAGAGTCCATGTTGCCGTGGAGGTCACGGGGAAGGGATTGTCTGTATAGGCTTCCTCTCATCTGTACAGAGCAAGCGCTTACTTGCAGGGTTGGTAATTTCCAAGTCAAATCTTCTGCCTAGCATCCGTGAGGATTAAGTAAGGTGACTGGAGTTCTGATCACAATGGTAGAATAGACATCGACCTTGGTGGTTACACTGCTCATCCGGACACCCAACTGTCACTAGTCTATCTCTGCTCCAGGTGCTAAAAGGACTTACAAATCTTGACCTTTATATTAAGGTATTTAAGAACACGCTCGACTGCATTTTAATCTCTACATAAACAGAATGGCCCTTGTGTTCCAATGTTGTTATGCTTGGGAAAATATATGCGTGTAGCAACTTGTTACATTTATGCAAATAAGCTGACCTCAAAATGAAGTCCCCTTACCAACAACAAAAAAAGAATACACAGGCATGTCAAACATGTGGCATTGTATGTTAGCTTTATGTCTCCGTGGGAAATAAATTTGCTGTAAAATATGCGTTCAAAGAAATTGTTAGTAAAGTAGAATGATTCAATTTATACTAATAAACATATATAAAATTAATAAAATGGATGGATTGAACTATAAAAAAAAAATGCCAAAATCTTTTTCTGCCTTTGTATTTGAGGTCGAACATTTTTGGATCTTTAATGATAATAAAGGTTTTTGTAGCATATTGTTATTGGTAAGGTCTTAGTAAAATCAACACATTCAGGAATATACAGAAGCAAACTACCCATCAGCGCTTTTCAGTGTTAGTAACATCTTCTGATTCTCATTATGATACAGAGGAGAGAGGTTTTTACCAGGCCAATTTTGTTGTCACTTCTTTAGTTTTTGTTTGTGTGAATTTCCTTGATGTTTGGTTTATACAGACCATAGACCCTAGAAAAGACCTACTGTTATTTTTTCTGTTAAGTGACTATAGTATTAAACTGATGTGTAATGACACTGTGATGGATATTCATAGTTGTCACCTCGACTACTATTGCAATGAAGTAAAACCCACATGGTTGAGTACAACTTTGAGGAATTTTTTCTTAAATAATTTGTAGTGGGAAGACCCATTTATGGTCTGGCTCTTTCCAGGTGAAAGGAATTCACCTTTGACCCGGGCCACACCTTCTGCTGGCA
The DNA here is from genome assembly GCF_011064425.1 of Rattus rattus. Taxonomy (NCBI): domain Eukaryota; kingdom Metazoa; phylum Chordata; class Mammalia; order Rodentia; family Muridae; genus Rattus; species Rattus rattus. The sequence goes on from NC_046154.1 coordinate 244,039,500, forward strand.
GCCTATAAGGGGGTCCATGGAAGGAGGATGCTTTCATGGAAGTTTTCACTCTTTGCCTGCTTGATCTTGCTCTCATTAGCAAGTCCATTTCTTCAATGATAGTAGGCCTTACTTCTTTGGAATTCCTATATGTTCTGAAGACCAGCTGAGACATCCAGCCTCATGGACTAAAGAACTACTAGATTTCTAGTCTCTCTCTCTGTTTCTCTGTCTCTCTGTCTCTCTGTCTCTCTGTCTCTCTGTCTCTCTGTCTCTCTCTCTCTCTGTGTGTGCATAAGCATGCACACATGTATGTATGACTATGTATGTATATGTGCATTCATTTTATAAATTATTTTCCTATATAGAATCCCAACTAACACACAAGTAGATCAAGTCACCTCTCAACTGTTATCAGAAAAACTTCTGTTTGCAGTAGACAATGCTTAATATAGAGACCCACAACTGGTCAACATGCAGAGAATAAAAAGCAGCAAATTGTTCAGCCCTAATAGGACCATGGAATCCTCATGCCTTCCCTCCCAAAGCTCCAGAATCATTGCAGAAGAGGAGACACAGAGAGCATAAGAGCCAGAGGTGGTAACTAATGGCAAGAAAATGGTGTCCGAGCAAAGCAGGGCAGCTGTACATATAAACTGGCAGCAGTGTGACAACATGTTCAAGATCCGTGAAAGCTCAAGCAGATCAAATCTGAACGTGAAGAGGGGAGCTGAATGTGAAGTTCCAAGGAGCCCTTGGCAATTGTTAGCAGCTTGCAAAAGGAAGGGTCACTTTTCTCTTTATATATAGTTCCTCGTAAGCCAATAACGCTATAGTAAAAGGCCACATGTCTAAGAATATTTGAGCAGCAAAAATTGGCGCAATGAATATCCTAGTAAGAGCACCAGTGGAAGGGGAAGCCCTGGGTCCTGCTAAGACTGAACCCCCAGTGAACTAGATTGTTGGGGGGTGGGCGGCAAGGGGGGGAGGATGGGGAGGGGAATACCCATAAAGAAGGGGAGGGGGGAGGGGGATGTTTGCCTGGAAACCGGGAAAGGGAATAACACTCGAAATGTATATAAGAAATACTCAAGTTAATAAAAAAAAAAAAAGATTTTAACTGAAAAAAAAATTGGCCTTGATGGGAAAAAAAGAAAACAAATTGGGAGAAAATGGATAAAGTGAGATTTGGAAACAATTGCCGGAAAGAATAATTATTATCTAAACACATTGTATGGAATTTTCAAAGAACGCTCAATTATGTTCTTTTTAAATCATATAGAATAAAATATATCATTATCTGATCTTAACACTCTTCTGCTTAACAAGGTTCTACCTTTTAAGGAACTTTAAGAAAAAATGATGTTTTCGTTACAGTGTAGAATTCAAATTAAAGCCAGATTTGCACTTGCTGAATAATACATGGGTAAATAAAATGCTGTACAGAAACATTCTGAACCACATTCTGAGAAATGTGCCTATGTTCCTGAGATGACCCCAGCAATTAGTTAAACATTGATCGTTTGACAGAAACAGAGAGCTATCTGAGGACAAACAAATGGATCACCTTTGCAGAGGTTACAGACATGTGACCCAAGGGTAAACAGACTGTCTGGCTACAGATAAAATCCAGAACTTATTTCTCCTTTCCAGTTTTGCATGGGGAAAACAGAGCACGTGAATTTAGACTGTCAGACATGTATAAGTACAACAAAGGAGCTATGTTTAAAGATGAATTAAGAAAGGTGCCTGTCAGGTGGAAATCAGGAAGAAAGGGAGGCTACAAACTGAAGCAGAGAATGCACTCCATGTTGTATCTCCTGAAAGGCTGAGATAGTAAACACGTGGGGAAATACTAAGTGGGTATTGGGATGGTAAGCCTTGTTTAAATGATGGTAACTGGCACAGTTCTGTGTCCTTCTCTAATGATGATCTCCTGCCTGGGTAGGCACAAGAATGCCTATCACTGGCTGAGGTTTCAACATGGAACAATAGCAAGTAAATGTTACATTTTCTTTTTGGTTTTAAAAAGAATAGGAGAAGGAAGAAGAGGAGAAAGAAGGAGGGAGAGGAGGGAAAGATGGAAAAAGGATGGAAGGGAGAGAGGGAAGAAGGGAACAAGGGAAAGGGAAGAAATGGAGACGGAATAAGAGGAGTCCACCTTGCCGTACACCCAACTGATAGCCCAGTAAGCTAGAAGCAAAATACAAGGATAAGTTTTAAAATATTTTTAATAACTTAAGCTGAGGAAAACTTGAATATGGCTAAGATAGAGGTAGTTTATTGCCAACATTTAAGGTGCATAGCTCTTAGATGACAGATGAATAGATGAAGCTACTTTCTTGGAAAACATACATTGAAGAGGAGGTAAACTAGAAAATTTCCCATATTACTTCTGAAAATATGCTTTTCTCTGAAGGCCACATGAAAGTAGAAACAATACTCCAAAGCCCAGTGCTGTGTGCCCATGGTCCTCATGCTGAATGCATGACAATGTCTGCTGTATTCTGCTAGACCTTAGGGCACTAGAATCCACCTAATAGAGATGGAAAGTCCAAATAAGACTCCCGGATTATTCCTGACTGAATTAACCTGAATGCCGGAAAAGTTTGAGCTAAAGACAATTCCTGAGCCTTAATCTTTCACTCTACTTGTGAAGGCATAAACAATAAATGTAATCACCTTGTATTCACATTCCTGTCATAACTATTTCCTACCCAGAGCCTGTAACTATCTCAATTATCTGAAATGGCTTAATACTTCAGTCAGAAAGGGGCTGGAGTTGGCAATAACAATAAAGTTAAAAAGGGTCCTGGCTACTTTATGACCCTATGGAATCGTTATGGTCCTCAGGATTGGAGTGAGACAGATTAAGAGAGCACATTAAAGTTTTAGCATCCTCAAACAGCAGTATGATTATTGCTTATTAATTATACCAAAGGAACACAACTAATTAGTTTAATAGGCAGCATTATGTATGCCAGCGACAGATCAGAGGAAGGCAGTGTGCCATATAAAATTCTTTAGAGGAGTAACTGACAGCATCTATTAGCAGAGGCTCAGCACACCTAAGACAAATGGAAATAAACACAAAAGAGCCAGAGAGGTTGATTCACAGTCCTTTGAGTGCAAATTACAGTTTGTGCACCATAATGATAATTTTCATGGGGATGAGATTTTCCCCTTCAAAGACAACTAGAAATAATTTTCAATCTTTTCTTAGCTCTCCTCCTCTCTCAATGAGAATAAGGGGGGGTGGATATGGAAAGTGGAGGAGAGACACCTGGGTGTTTGTCAAGTACAGCTTTTATGAAGAAGGCTGTAGATTAAAGGGGAAGCATGTTTTGAATTTAAATGATGTTTCCACATTCTTTTAAAAAAGATACATATGGGACTTAATGTATTAATGAGCCCATTTCTCAACTAAATGTTAATGCTTTAATTTTCTTCCTCTTACCTGTGAATTGGAAAGTGTATTTGACAGTGGCTGTAATTTGTCTAACCTTGATTTTCAGTGTGCTTTTTATCATGTCAAGTATCTGGCATTTATATTCTGTAAGTCACCTGCAACCATTGTGTTGATTGTGTTATTTAATTATTTCCCCCTTAATGTAAAAATTCTTACACATAATGGTAATTATTGAACATATAGCTGCCTCAGATATCATAGTGTTTAAACAAAGATGGTAAACCTCTGATAAAATAATTATTAAGGGCCTATAGTCATGATAGATCAAGAAACAAGAAAAAAAATTTAAAGAAACCTTGTAAAAATAAAAAGAGAGAGGGATAAAAGCAAACTTTCAAAATCAAACATAATGATAAGAACAATGATTGATATTTAAAAACCAGTCAATGTCTTGGATAATCAGCAGAAAAAAAGAAGAAATAAAGTGGTTAAATTAAAAGATAGAGCAAAAAAGCTATAACCTTAGCCAAAAATATTATATGAAAATATAATGTGCATGGATATATATATATATATATGTGTGTGTGTGTGTGTGTGTGTGTGTGTGTGTGTGTAAATTCATGTCTATACATGCATATAAATATTTTAACTTTATTTTATTCATTTATAGATTTTATTTTCAGAGTCAGCATCAATTGCACAATCTCTTTGAACATCTCATTTTATCCCTACAGACCTCATGAATTCTATCTTGAAATCCAAACAGAGGTATGAGCCCTTATGAGACAATATTTTCACTATCTCTCATTTTATCCTATTTTAATAGCCTCCTATCTGTTTTTGTATCAATCTATTTTTTGAAGATTTCCATATTCCTTATTCTATATATATTTGTCTCATGTCCCAAAGCTAACACAGTAATGAACTTGTACTCAAGTAGGTAAGCATCATTTGAACAAGTCAGTGGACAGCGCTAGGTAATCATGCTTTAAATTACTCTGGAGACATCAATATCTCTTTAGTATTGTCTTTCCAGTTTTCATCATCTTGGCCTCTCAGGAGATGGTGTACATGGGATATCTACTATAATTACAATCTACCAGGTCCTTTTCCTCAAATCATGCCTCAAGTTTAACAGTCACTAAGAGGAGTCCACTCATTTTCCTTTGCTTTTTCTGCAAATATTGTATCCGGCATCTGCACACATATGCTCAGTAGTGTATAGTGTTAGACTGACTGCAAACAAGTAAAGAAGTACTGAGATTTTACCGGATTCAACTCCTACTTTTCCAGGATTTATTCAACACACTCAAATCTGGCTTTAATTTCACATCTCTATTACAATGAAAACAATTTCTTTAAACTGTTTGTCATCCCTGCTAGGTCAATGACTCTAGGTCAATGACTTTACCAATCATACTAAATCATTCTATTTTTCTGTCACCCTTGTTAGTAGAAAGTAAGAATGATGCTCGGACTCTCCATTCTCCTATGTTGGCACCTGTTCCATTAGTTTTGCTCGAGTCAAAAATATCATCCTTTCCACATGGTTGGAAACATTGTTCTACTAACTCCTTCCTTTTCCAGTACCAACACTTGAAATTTATTACCATTCAAAGGACAATTTCATTTAGTAAAGGGAATGTATAACTTGCCTCTTGTATCTGCTTATTATTTCCTGATGGAATAACCCTGAAGTGGCTCAGTCAATACATTTGTTTGGCACCCAAGTACATAGACCTGAACTGAGTCCATACCTCCAGTCATGTACATGTAAAGATGCCAGACACAGAAGGTAAGGTCTGTAGTGCTGAAGAGCCTGAGACAAGGGCATCACTTTGGTTTGTTAGCCGCCCGCCCTAGTCAATTTGCTGAGCTTTTGGTTTAGCAAGAGCAAATTAGTTGGAATGTGATTTAGGATGATATTCAATGTGGACAGTTGGACTCTATGCACAGAAGAACATACATGCATACATGCATATGCAAGTGCACACAAAAGAACAAATACAAACACAGAGATAGAAAGATAGATGGATGGATGGATAGATAGATGGATGAATGGATGGATAGATAGGTAGATAGATAGATAGATAGATAGATAGATAGATAGATAGATAGATAGATAGATAGATAGATAAATGGTATTAGGTAGAATGAGCAAAATTTTCTGATTCTTTACTTTAATAAATAAGCTATAAACTCTTCTTCACACTTGAGAAGCCTCACATCTATTCTATTTACAGTCCTAACCTTGACTTTCAAGATTCTCCCATTTTTTTTCTGGATTATCTTAACTCAGTTGTTTTTCTCTTCTCTTGAACATGGTAAGGTGATTCCTTCTGCCTTAGAAACAGCTCAGCAAAAGCAGTCTCTGTGCTCTTCCTCTCATTCATGCAATAGAAATCTCATTTCTCAAGTTTGTTTTGCACATGTATGTTTTCTTTTTTATTTTGTCATTGCCTTCCCAACACACATACATTTCATAAGAATAACATGCCTGACTCACTTGTTTACTTTGCTCAGGCTATTTTTTTTTAATATGGTGAAGTCATTCATTAACTGTATGTTGTCTTTCTATGCTGTGTGACTGCAATATTCCAGAAGTCCAAGGAGAGACACATGGTAACTAAACATTGGAATGTGCAAATATATCACAGTGGATCACAGGAATACTCAGTGTTCAGACTAGATGTGTTCGTATTTCCAGGCTTTTATCTGACTAATGGGAAACAAGATGCAAAACAAAGATTCTTGGCCTGGTGATTTGATAGCTCTGAGTTTTGGGATAAGTCATTTTTTCTCTCTTGAAACAGTCACTTTATTTTCTAAAAGTTAATTCTCAGCTCTGATGGAAAGGGTTTGAAATATCAACTTTATGCCGAAATCTATGAACACTCAAGCTATGTGCAAATCACAGTTTTATAGACATGGGAAGGAAGTATGCTTTGCTTAATAAGACTCAACATATGATTAATTTATGTTGTAACCAAAGGAAAGTTTTTTAGTTTTGGACATGTTTGAATGCTAGCCTTGTGCCAAGCACTGAGCTTAACAATTTGCAATATTTTAGAATCACCCCAAATACCAAGACAATAGTAACATGTGGCAGAGTCTGAAACAAAGTCCAGAATGAGGAGGAAACTTCCCTAACATGTAGAGTGTCTGTTACTGGTAGAGGGTAAATTTGTGTCTTTGCACAACATGGTATACATCAGAATTTCCATTGGGGTGACAGACCCCTGAAAGAAACAGTGAACAAGTTGAAAGGCTTGGATTTTTCCATAGTGTCTGAGATTTCCATCTGTGGTTAGTTAAATATATCAATACAGGTTTCTAGTGAGGCAAAACAAAAATGGCAGAAAGGGTCTAGAAAGAGAGTGATGCTCATCTCATTTTGGCTGGGGAAAGAAAAATGAATGACAAAAAGAAGGAGGGGAGAACAAGAGTGAGGTAGGAAAAAGATGTAGAAGAGGAAAAGACGGTGAAGGATGAAAAAGAGACAGAGAGAGAGGGAGGAAGGGACGAAAGGAGGGAGGGAGAGAGAGAGAGAGAGAGGGAGGGAGACACACACAGAGAGAGAAAGAGACACACAGAGAACACATTGGGACAAGTACCTTACACTAGGATGTTAGTCACCTACTTTCTTCAGTTAGGCCTCAACTGCTAAAGTTTTCAGCCTGTCCTAACATAGCAACACTGGATGGAACAAATCTATTAATATCTGAGCCCGTGGGGAATATTTAAGATAAGAATCCCAGCATGTGGTGGAAGATCAAGAAAAAAACAATAGGCGTTACTTAGGTTTCCTTCAACTCCTTCAGTGCTCTAGATTTGCTATAGTTATGTTTCCAAAGCATGAGCACAGGCTTCGGCTCAAAGCACATAATATTCAAAATTCAAAGTCTCAGTTCTGAACAGCTGCATTTACTTTGTAAACTAAATTTTCCTCAGTACAGCTATGATGTGTGTGTGTGTGTGTGTGTGTGTGTGTGTGTGTGTGTGTGTGTGTGTGTGTGTATTCTCCAACCACACCCATAGCCATAGAACCAAGCACATTGCATCATACCTCATTTTGGGTCATGTTGCCTATTCTCATACATCTCTATCCTATGCTGTTTTAGGGAACAGCAAACAGGAGCTCAGACATGCAAATATGAGCCCTGCAGATAATTTCCAACTTCTGGCATCACTTTTCCTTCATATTTGTTCATGTCATTTCAGATCATCCTTGAAATAAAGCCCTGCTTCCTTCTCTTACTCAGCTTCCTCTTTTCCTGTTAATACAAAATAGTAGGTCTATTAGACCAGTTATCTAAGCCAGAAACAACAAGATTTTGACTCAAACATTAAAATATATTCATTACCTCTTAAAATACTTAACTATGTAACAGCCTTTGAAAACAAGCTCATTGATAAACTACTCTTTTATTGTCTGCTTTTAAGTGTATAACATAATGTAAGGAAAAGCCAGTGTGAAACCAACTTTATAATATATCTGGAAATGTCTAGGAATACAAAAAGATAACTACATATATCTGGAAAATGTCTGCTCTCTTATGATGTATGCTGTAAAATGTATAGTTCATCTTTGTCCTATTTTGCTATCTATTGCTGGAATAAAGACCATGATCAAAATCAACTTGAGGACCAAAAGTTTTATTTTAGTTTACAATTGCAAGCCATCACTGAGGGAACTCAGGGTTTAAATTTTTCAAAACCTACTTTTAATAAAGGTTCTCAAAAGCTTTGGTTTCTCTTCTGTCCCACAGTCTAATGGTAGGAGAGAAAAGATGGTAAGTAGGACAAGGGGATGTGAGCCTGATTAGAAGTAGTTCTTTATAGTGATTCCAATCTCTATTTGTCAGGATACCAGCAGTCCAGTTCAATAGTGTCAGGATAGCAATCACAAATCTTCAGTGGTGGCACTCCCAGGCCTCTACTAAATCAACACAAGTCAGTTGGTGTTACCAGGACCAGCCAGGATACCAGGAGAAGTTCTCTGCTGTGTCCCTTTTAATAGTCACTTGATTATGACAAAGGAGCCAAAACCATCCAGTGGAAAAAAGACAGCATTTTTAACAAATGGTGTTGGTACAACTGGAGGTCAGCATGCAGAAGAATGCAAAATGACCCATCCTTATTGCCTTGTACAAAGATCAAGTACAACTAGATCAAGGACCTCCACATAAAACCAGATACACTGTAACTAATTGAAGAGAAAGTGGGCAAGAACCTTGAACACATGGGCACAGAGAAAAGATTCCTGAACAGAACAATAATGGCTTATGCTCTAAGATCAAGAATTAACAAATGGGGCCCCATAAAACTACAAAGTTTCTGTAAGGCAAAGGACACTGTCAATAGGCCAAACTGCAACCAACAGATTGGGAAAAAATGTTTACCAATCCTACATCTGATAGAGGGCTAATACCCAAAATATACAAAGAACTCAAATAGACTCCAGGGAATCAAATAACACTTTTTAAAAATGGACGGAGCTAAATAAGAATTCTCAACTCAGGAATATCAAATGATCGAGAATCACCTAAAGAAATATTCAGCATCCTTAGTCATCAGGGAAATGCAAATCAAAACAATTCTGAGATTCTACCTCACTCCAGTCAGAATGGCTAAGATCAAATCTCAGGTGACAGCAGATGCTAGCAAGGATGTAGAGAAGGAGGAACACACGTCCATTTTTGGTGGAATTGCAAGCTGGTATAACCACTCTGGTATAATCAGTCCAGAGGTTCCTCAGAAAATTGGACATAGTACTACCTGAGGACCCAGCTATATCACTCCTGGGTATATACCAAAACATATAACAAAGACATATGCACCACTAGGTTCATATCAGCCTTAGTTATAATACCCAGAAGCTGGAAAGAACCCAGATGTCCTTCAGTCAGGGAATGGATACAGAAAATGTGGTACATTTTCACTATTGAATACTATTCAGCTATTCAAAATAATGACTTCATGAAATTCTTAAGCAAATGGAATTATCTTGAAAATATCATACTGAATGAGGTAACCCAATCACAAAGAACACACATGGAATGCACTCACTGATAAGCAGATATCTGCCCAGAAGCTTGGATTACCCAATGATACAGTTCACAAACAACACAAAGTTCAAGAAGAAGGAAAACCAAAGGGCAGAAGCTTCACTTCTTCTTTGAAGGGGGAACAAAAAATATTAATAGGAGGAAATACAGAGACAAAGTTTGGAGGAGAGAATAAAGGAAACACCACCTAGAGACTGCCCCACCCGGGGATCCAGCCCATACACATATAACCACCAAACCTAGACAATATTGCTGATGCCATGAAGTACATTCTGTCAGGAGCCTGATATAGATGTCTCCTGAAAGGATCTGCCAGAACATGTAAAATACAGAGGTGAATGCTATCAGCCATCCATTGAACTGAGAATGAGGTCCCCATTGGAGGAGTTAGAGAAAGGATTGAAAGAGCTGAAGGGGTTTGCAACTCCATACGTACAACAATATCAACCAATCAGAGCTCCAGGGACTAAACCACCATCTAAAGAGTACACATAGACACACCCATGGCTCCAGCTGCATATGTAGCAGAGGATGGCCTTCTTGGGCACCAAAGGGAGGAGTGGCCCTTGGTCCTGTCGTGGCTTACCCCACTCCATGCGAGTAAATATCAGGGTGGGGAGGCAGGAAGTGTTGGGTGAGTCAGTGGGGGAACACATTCATAGAAGAAGGGGGAGGGGAATGGGTTAGGGGGTTTATGGAGTAGATACCGGGAAAGGGTATTTCATTTGAAATCCAAATAAAAATATATCCAATAAGGACACGAAATCAATAGTTAAGAGAAAATCTCAGTAAAATCTTTGTTATATTTTCAGTTTAAAAAAAATAGAAGCTTGCAGAACACCAAATAGATTGAACCAGAAAAAAAATCCCCCCACCACATAATAATCAAAACACTATTTGTACAGAACAAAGAAAGAATATTAAAAGCTGCAAGAAGAAAAGGCAAGTAATATATAAAAGCAGACCCATCAGATTTATATCTGACCTCTCAACAGAGATTCTAAAAGCCAGAAGATCCTGCACAGATACCTTGCAGACCCTAAGGGACCACAGATGCCAGCCCAGACTAACAAAACTTTCAATCATCATAGATGTAGAAACAAATATATTCTATGACAAAACCAAATTTAAGCAATATCTTTATACTAATTCAGCATTGTAGAACTTAGTAAGAGAAAAACTTCAACATAAGGAACATAACCACACCCAAGAAAACACAGAAAAATAATCATCTCACAGCCAAATCAAAAGAAAAGAATCACTCATAGTACCACCATCAACATTAAAATAACAGACACTAAAAATCATTGGTCATTAATATCTCTCAACATAAATGGATAAAAAAGATGGCTAACAGATTGAATATATAAACAGGATCCATTCATTCTGCCTCATACAAGAAACACACCTCAGCAACAAAATAGACACTACCTCCAAGTAAAAAGCTTCAAAACTTTTCTAAGCAAATGGGCCCTAGAAACAAGCTGGGTAGCCATTCTAATGTCTAATAAAACAGGCTTTCAATCAAAGGTAATCAAATGATGAGATGCACACTTTATACTCATCAAAAGAAGAATTCGCCAAGATGACATTTCAATTCTGAACATCTATATCCCAAATGCAAGGGTACTCACATTCATTAAAAACAAATAACTTTACCAAAGCACAAATCACACATTGAACACATTGAACCTCATACAATATAGTGGGTCAGTTCAGCATCCCACTCTCACCAATGAAAAAGTTATCAAAACAGAAACTAAACAAAGAAATAATGAAATTAATAAATGTTATGAACCAAATGGATGTAACATATCTAAAGAACATTTCAGCCAAAAGGAAAAAATATATCTTCTTCTCAGCACCTCACAGAACCTTCTCGAACACTGACCATATAATTGGGCATGAAGCAAGCCTCAACAGACACAAGATGGGTGAAATAATCCTACGTCTCAACAAATTGCCACTGATTAAGGCAGGGGTTCAACCCACAGACCAATGGACACTTGGCTTTTGACAAAGAAGCCAAAACCATACAACAAAAAAAATGAAAGCATCTCCTACAAATGATCCTGATCTAACTGAATGTCTCCATGTAGAATAATGTAAATAAATCCATATTTATCACCCTGCACAAAACCCAAGTCCAAGTGCATACACTAAATCTAATAGAACAGAAAGTGGGAAATAGACTTGAAATACATTGGTACAGGAGACAACATCCTGAACAGAACACCAATGGCTCAGACGCTAAGATCAACATTAAATGGGACATCTTAATAACACAAGGTAAATTTTAAAGACATGAAAACCACTCATGTTGAACCAGTCTTCTCCTGGCCCTTTGGAATTTAATTCTATTGATGAATGCTAAGGCTAATCACTTGGAATTGATTTCTATTGATTTGTGTCTAATTGAATTCAATTAAATGCCAGCAATTTGCATTGAGCAAATTAAATGGCACAGACTAATTGAATGGAAGGCATTCTCACTGAAGTGTAGCGTATTCATAAAGAAGAGCACTCTGTGACACAGTTTTAATACTGACTCCTGGGGTGCCAGCTATTGGAAAATTATTAAAGTTCAGCAGATGTACTGATTATTTAAAAATATCCTTTTAAAAAGGATAAACTACACAGGTCTTGTAATTACACCGAAGTCTTTGACTCTATCTATAAATATTTGGGGGCCTTTTCTAAGAGATGTTCACACATTTGGCTGCAATTACAAAAAAAATAAAATAAAAATAAAGAATGCATCTTGGGCTAATAAAGAGAAACAGCGAAAAGGGAGAGATTATTTATCACTTCCTCATTTACCATCTCTTCCATTTTGCAACATTAATATGTTACATAAGTGTATAGGTGTGTGCTCTGAGTACCTCTTGAATAGCTTCAACCTTCCATGTCTTTCTGCTCTGATCCTGTTCCTATCTATATTGGCCTATGCTCTAAGATGCATTCTGCCAGATCCCTAACTCTATTCCCTGCCAGTCTCATATATTCCAAGATTTTTCTTGTGACACTACTTGATGGGCATATTACAGGCTTACTGGAGCTTATCTACATGCAAGTAGGAAGTGTAAGGCAGAGAATAGCCCAAGGAGTCCAACTTTGAGTAACATGAATGGGATTAGTTATGAAGTGACTGTGTCATTTTATAATTGACACGTTGAAATTCTGATCCCCAGTAGGATGGTGTTAGGCAGAAGGGGGTCTTTGGAGGTAGTTAGATGAAGTATCAATTATGGGTTGGCATGATGGAATATGCGCCCTCATGTCTTCCCACCCACCCCACTCTCCAAAAAGAAAATTGAAACTTCATGACTCACATTCTCTCCTTAGTACAGAAAAAAAATAAAAATTAAAGACTTCTGAAAAGTCAGAGTGTCCTCACCAGAAGTAAAACTGGACAGCAACTTGAATTTTAACTTAACCTCAAGAATCATAAACAACAAATCTGAGCTGTTCCAGAAACAGTCTATGATACCTTGTCAGTCAGTTCTTGCTGCTATAACAAAATGCATTAATCTATGAAATCAATCTCAGATGCTGATCATTCTTAGATATGAAGACAGTGACATTCCAAACAAGGAATTAGCAGAGCATATCTTAGGGAACCAAATGATAATTCATAGCTGGCTTTTCTTCTGTATCTCACATGGCAAAAGGGACAAGTAGTCTTCTTTGATCCCTTGCACATAAGCACTTACCAGATCCTGAAGGTGAAGCCTACAAGAATTCAACAGTCTCTCAAGGCTTAGTGGTCATGACTTGAGTGAATAGGGTTTAAGGTTTCAGTATCCATATGTTACAAGGATGCAAACCATTTCTGCATGTTCAGATTAGTAAGACAATTGATGAATGAATATTGGTTTGCTTTGTTTACTGAATTGGAGCTACAGGATACTTAAATATTTACAGCTTATAATATATCATTTAGCATATATTTTAGAGCATAATCTAATTCAGAAATTTAAGATACCCATTAGGATTGAACTCAAAGGGTTTTTTTGTTGTTGTTTTGGTTGTTTGTTTGTTTTTGTCTTTCTCCTCACTAATCTCACCAGAGGAGTAGCAATTCATCCAGACTCATTGTCCGTCCTCATGAATATGCTAACCTTTGATTCAGCCCTTGGGGCTCCTGTAGCTTAGCCTGTCTTTGCTTTACAAGTCCCTGCAAGGACTGCTATCTGCATTTGCCAGATCAGATTTCCATCTCTGCAGCAGTGACTCAAGAGATATTTCAAAAGCTCTAATTTTAGTTGATCAGTGCTGTGTAAGGAGTGTGACCCACGTAACTCTCTGCAACTTTGCTGCTACAAATTCCATTCTTCATTTAATCAACGTGAAACTCTGTCTTGATTTCTTACCCCTTAAGGGAACTCCTGTGTCTAACTCTCAGTGGGATGACTACTAGCCTTTGTCATTGAGGAATGAATATGTTTCATGTCTTAGCTGGTAATGGCTATACTAGGTATAACTTCTTAATTTGCGTAAAGACTTTTATGTAATATAGGACTGTTACACTGGTGACTGGTGAAGTAATAAGGGAAATCAGGTATACAAAATACAATCCATGATAAACACTCACACTTTTCACAGAGCTAGCTAGCTACCTCCTTAATACCCACCTTGGAAATGCTTCAATCAACCATCAGGAACACAAAAACAATGTGCACTGATACAGGCTTATTGTCTCCAGGGATCTTTACTTAATGTTTGTGATCTGTGCTTGTTCACTGATGGTTTTGTACTTTAGAATAAGAGACATTGCACGTTACTTTGTACTAGTCATGAAATCATGTAACTACTTTACATGAATTCTTGAAAATTACTGAAATGATAAAAAACTTAGTGTGGAGGCCACCTCATCTGTAAGTAGATATATCAAGACCTTGGAAGGACCTTGGTAATCTGTTTACATAGCTTCTATGCTTTAGAGAATTTGCAGGGTTGATATCATAGCCGTCGGTGATGACTATTTCACGGTAGCACAGTTATTGACTATTTCTGTACCCATGGCCTTATCTAGTCCACAGTGAAGCCTGAGTCTTGGGGTATGCTCAGAGAACAAGGTTAAGCACTATTGGGAGTCACCAGAGCTGCTTCCCTTCCCTTTCACACTTAGATGCAGACCTTGGTTAGAAGACCATTAGATCCCAGAGAATAGTCTATGTGCTTTACTCATGCCATTATCTGTCTGGGACCTTGACACGTAACAAGTAATTCTAAATGTTTCACAATCTGAATTCACCTTGGCTGGCATTTCTAGAGAAAACAACTCATTCAGCCATATTTCCTTAAAAAGGGTTTGTGTTGATTTTCTTCACTCAGCTTTTATTCTATCCTAACAGAACATCAAAGGACACAGGATTCAAGGATGAAATACAGCACAATACTTGGAAAGTTTCAAATACATTGTATATTAGTAGTTTGCCTAAAAAGTACCTGAGACATCTGTGACATCTTGAGTAGCATGCTCTTCTTGTTGAGTAACTAAGGAAATTGCTCCTAAACTGGCAGGTCAGGAAACAACTTATAGGCTTACATTTTCCAGGAGCATCTGGGATTTTCTCCTTTCAAAGAATATCAGAGTGAGACAAGATCTGAGGAATGCGTGCCCTAGGACTTCACTGCAAGCCCAGGACACTGGGATCCAGAAACCATGCAGGGATGTGTAAAGTCGGAGATAGGACTAAGAATCTTTTCCTTGTATTTAGTCACCTTTTTATCCTTAGTTTTAAGTGCTTACTTCTGATTATTGTCACCTTCAACATTCCAATGGAAGTGAAGGGAAAACGATAAGAAGAATAATATCAAAATTTCTTATTTTCCTATAAGATTATACCATGGAAATATACTCCATGAATCCTCTTCAGAAGATAGAGACATGACAGAGTGAGCTAAAGGTCTCAGAGGAAAGAGTGCAATGGCATTAAATTTTCTATAAGGCTGAATGACTGATTATATCTTGATTGTGGAGAGTTGAGTGTTACAAATATGGGCTTAATTTATCTTGGACTATCATTAATCCTCTAATAGTCATTCATTGCCTACAGTGTCCATGTCTGACTCAAAATCCTAGTTATCACCAGCTAAAACGTTTTTCTCTTATTTTCTGTATATGTGTACACTGTAGCTGTCTTCAGACACACCAGAAGAGGGTATTGGAACCCATTACAGATGGTTGTGAGCCACGATGTGGTTGCTGGGAATTGAACTCAGGACCTGTGGAAGAAGAGCTACTGCTCTTAACCACTGAGCCATTTCTCCGGCCCAGCTAAAACTTTTAAAAATGTATTAATTAAAAAGATCCAAAAGTTCCAGTAACCTAAAACTAAGAATGTCATCAGAAAGCAAGTGAAACTTACGGTAGAAATTTCTCTGCTTTGCTGTGACTGGGCCTGCCTTTTGTTTCCACCAATGCCTTTGAAAAAAGGCTTTGATTTATGACATTATTTTCTTTTCTGTAATGAAAAAAATTGATGATCCAGTGAGATGGCTGAATCTGGAAGGGCAGTGGCAGGTAAATCTGAGGACTTGAACTTGATACCTAAAGCCCACATTATGGAGGAAGATAATTGATTGATGCAATTCATCTGACCTTCATGTGTGTTATTGTTCATGAACACACACTCACTTATACACAGATAAATACATTAGCTATACAAAACTTCAGGGGACTGTTCCCACTTTGACCCACAATGTTTTAGGTAAACTGAATCCTGTTGCCAAGCCATGGCTATGGCGCTGCATATTGTCTTCTTGGTTCCTGTGTTTTGCCATTGATTTTAGGTTTAGCTGATTGTGATTGACCTTTGACTTTGCCAAAGGTTCCTTGTCAAAAACAATTTGAACATCATTATTTATTTTCAGTTATCTACATGAGCAACAACTTTCCCATATCTAGGGCTTTCCACGTGCTGTCCACTGGAATCATCTTAATCCTTCAGTCAGCACAAAGACTCCACCCATCTGACAGTATCAACCTTGAATGTAATTTCTTCCTGGAAGCTTCCCAGGCTTAGAAAGACTTAATGATTTCTTCCATGCTTCCACCCATCTCATCTCACTCTGCTACCATTAGTATAATAGATTGTTCTGGCTCGTTTATATGGATGTCTCCTTAAACTCAAAGTTAGTGGAGATGATCAACCAAGTTCTGTACCTTTTAACCTGTACAGGACATTAAAAATGTTAAATAACCAAATGACACAAGTTGAATGTACTTTAATCCTTTAGTTTGAAAGCTGAACATTTATTAAGTAAATACTTTCATCTCATAGAGAAAAAATCTGGCCAGTATTTATTCTCCTAGAGCTTGTATCTCTAGGAAAAGGGACATGAAGCTGACTAAAGGAAAGGAACCAGTGACTAGCAAAAGAGATAAACAGAAAAGCAGGGAATTGCTTTAAGCCCATAAAATAAAACAGCATGAGAGATTGGGTTATACAATGACATGGGGATTACACATGGTACTGGGAGGAAGACCTGGGTGACCTGTGTGACAAGCTGGAAACGGGCTCTTGGGGCAATGTATAATTATGTGGGGATAGAGGTTGGTTCTTTATATTTTTATTTTATTTTCACCATCGTCTGAATATTCTGTCCTTGTTAAACACTCATTAAAACAGGTCATCAACCATTTTCATAAGTTAAAGAAGTATTGATGTTGCCTGCAAACACTTAAGCATTCGATACATGAACATTTATCATTGCCAAAAACTAGACCATCCTACTTCAGGGGACCTCTAGAAATAGTTAGGTTTCTCCTCATTTCTTTGAACTATCTGTCCTTTCCAAAGTTATTTATTTATATTCTAAAATTTTAAGCTTTCCACCATTTGCCTTACAATACACAAGTCTCTGAAACAAATATAATATTCAATTATTCATTCCTCTGAGTGCATTTTTGCCAATAAGGTTTCTCTTATCACAGGGAGAAATGCATTATACACCTCAGGTTAAGTGTGAAATAAAAGTGTTCTCTATATAGTAAAGGATTTTTTCCCCTTGAAGGTGTCAGTAGCATCCATATGGAGGGCGATTTTGGAAGCAAATAGGATTTGCTCTCTTCCTAAACCCATCAATTTAGCAAATAGCATAGAAAAAAAGTTAGGACTGAGGGCTGAAAGTCTCCCTAACCTTAATAAGGAAGAAATGTGAGCAGGGGCTGACTAGATTCTCTTTTGCATGTAAACACAATTTCTGCTTCATACTTGCTTGCTTGCTTGTACTCAGACTGTGCCTATGGAATGGTCCTTCCCACAGTGAGCTGGGTCTTCTCACATCTATTAATTTAACTAAGATAGTTCTCCATAGATATGTTCTCAAGCAACCTAGTGTAGATAATCTTTCATTGAGACTTTTTCCAGGGAATTCTAGGTTGTATCAAGTTGACCGTAAGCCTGATCATCACAGCTTAGGATGGTCACATCACGGGCAATGAGAGAGAAGAACCTGGATCCATAGCTTTCCCACTGAAGTGAATGGTTTGAGAGCAAACAGCTATAATCAGAGTCAAATGCTCTCCTTATGGAAAGCCAGTGATATTTTATAGGAGCATTATCTATTTAATGACAGTTTTGTGTTTGCACACACACAGAGTGCTAAAATAATCTTATCCATAAATTTAACAAGTTGGCATCTGCAATGACCCAGGAAATCAAAGAAAACCTATACATCTTATTTACCAAAAAACTTACATGGGGACCAGAGAGCAACTTCAGACATGAGCACCTAAATTAGAAACACAATAAGGACTTTTGGCTACAAGTGAGGTGTTCTCATTTATTAAAGAATTAGAAAACTTTCTTCAGAGTTAATTTTGTTTCTCTATTCTTGCTCCTTCTCTATATTCTTTCAACTTCTTCTTTGTTCTCCACTTTTCTCACTCTAACTTCATAATTTTTTTCTGCCCTATACCTAGACGCATGTCAAGAAGGGTGAAAGAGAAAAGATTTGACCATTTCAGGCAGTTATCCTTATGTATGTTGAACCCCATGAAGGATCATCCCAGAGGTTCAAATTCTGAATGTCTCTGTTCTTCAACCCAGCCTAACCTCCCTTACATTCTGGATTTCCTGGCCACACTTTGCCTATGACTGAAAATTACAGCTTTCAAAACTGCAAAGTCGTGTCATGGTTATCGTATGAGTGTTATCATCTGCCAAAAAGCCGCAAGTAAATAAATAATCATTCTCAAAGGGAGTGAAACCTGGTCCTAATTTTCCATATAGAATAATTTTCTTCCTTTTCTATAGAACTAAATGTCATGATAGATGTGATTATTTACATCTTACTGGTGAAATATATTAGAGACAGCTGCCTTCACACGCATAATGACCTCCTTTCAAACACTACTGACTCTCCAGTTGAGCTTAAATGAGAAGGTAAGAAGGGGAAAAAGAAGCCACAACAGGGCATACTGAGATGTTTAAGCATGAAAATCAAAGGCTGCACCCATGCCCTGTGCTTCTGCAAGAGATTCCCTTGACTCCTTTTAACAGAGAAAACACAGAAAAGTACTTGAGGATAGAATAATTCCCTTCTTTGAATAACCATTAGAAACTACAGGAGGTACAGCTAAGAGTCAATGACTGAGGAGACAAGACCCTAAGAGAGCCATATTCTTTGTTTTCCAGATTCCTGTCTTGAGCCAAAACTCTTCAGAGGTTTATCTGGCATGCAAAATGGGGGCAACTGTTTATGACGTAGGAGCAAAGGAATATTGATGTCTTAAAAGGAGGATATAGTCTAGAGCAGAAGTAGGGAGAATCAGGGATAAATGTCCAAGAACTGACAAAGTTACAACCCAAATATGTCCCCAGATCAATCCCTACTGCCACCAAGCACACTAAGGATATAAAGGAAGATGGCCAGTCTGTGGCTGTGACTCCTGCTGTGCGCGGCATCCCTGATTAACTGACAGTCCTGTTGAAAACTGTGGTTTACACGAACAAATGAGTAACACTGCTGATAGTGCGAAATCATGAGACATAATCTTCAAGACAAATGAGTTTGTTTAATTTTTTGTGTATTTATTTAGTTAGCTAGTCAGTTATTTGGAAAACTGTCTCACAGTCAATTCCAGGAAAGCTTTTAACTCTAAAATCTTTTGCCTCAGCATGGATACTGGGATAGCAGGCATGAATGACCATACTCTACTATGTAGATTACACTTAATATTGTGCACGTATATATTCTTTAATAATTCTATATGTGCATACAATGTATTTTACTTCCATCACCAGTCACTGTTCTTGCAACTCTTCCTGCTTCTCCACACACACATACACACACACACACACACACACACACACACACACACACACACACACACACAATTTGAAACCTTCAGTT
Source organism: Rattus rattus (assembly GCF_011064425.1). Classification (NCBI taxonomy): domain Eukaryota; kingdom Metazoa; phylum Chordata; class Mammalia; order Rodentia; family Muridae; genus Rattus; species Rattus rattus. The sequence continues at coordinate 244,059,321 of NC_046154.1, forward strand.
TTGTTATTTTTAACATTATTAATTAAATCTAATTAGAGATGTCCATGCACTCCTGGGTGTGGGATCATCCACTAAAGCATAGTCAACCTATGAACACTTATTGATGGTCCCTTATAGATTACATTTTAAATAAAAAAGAATTGAGGGCAATAGTAATCAGAATGTACTATGTGAATATGTATAATTGTGAAAAAAATTTAATAAAAACTATAAAATTTTTAAAAAGAGTGAGGCAATAAATAAAATGATAAATAATTCAAGTTACACATGAGGAATAAATAAGGTCTATAGTTCTAGCAAACATTATAGCAAATCAAAGTTCTATATCCGTGATAAAGATTAAGAGTGACTTTTAACTCTGTTAATTATCAAAAAATTTACAAGCAATAAGTTTGTGATCATTTCATTGGTGTATATTCATTATAGATGAAGGATTTCATCAATTTATTCATTTGTGTCAAGTATTGTATTGTGCTTGCCCACTACCCTTCCTTGCCTCTCTCTTACATTCCTGATATTGTTCCTGCTGTCTGATAGTCTCACTTACATTTTCATGTCATACACCTGTCTCTATGTTTATCTATCTATCTATCTATCTATCTATCTATCTATCTATCTATCTATCTATCTATCTTTCATCTATCTGCCTATCTTTCATCTATCTACCATCTATCTATCTATCTATCTATCTATCTATCTATCATCTATCTATCACCTATCTATCAATCTATCTATCATCTATCTATCTATCTATCTATCTATCATCCTTTATTCCTCATCTATGCAACTATCTCCTATTTCTTGTCCTCAGTTTCTTTGTAGTTTTATAAACTATAGTATCTATACATAATTGAAAATATAAGACATTTGTTTTTCTGAGTCAGACTTAATTCATTTAGCATGATAATATCCTGCTGTATTTATTTACCAGAATATGATATAATTTTATTCTTCTCTATGGTTGAATGAAACCACACATTTTAAAATCTATCTGCCAAAGGACACCTAACCTGATTTTATACTTATGACATTGTGAATTATTGCAATAAATATAATTATGTAAGAAAACAGGAAATGTAACATATTAACTGTAGCCTTGACTCAAGGATTAAGAAGTTAATATTCACCTAAGATCCTGCCTGACATATACTGTTTACTCAGAAGACAGTGTTTTTATTATCACTTAATAGAGGTACCCACCAGGCAATAAACTAAACAATAACTAATGCATTAATGGAATTCATACAGGAATAAATTTTGGTATAAGAACAAATTTTGCAATAGACAATACCCCAAACTACCTTGTCTAATGTTTCTATATGAGTTAGATTCTCTGAAAAATAAAATAAAAAACAACCTCAAAGTGGAAAATCTAAGTGTTTGTGGACTATGCCATCTTCCCATGGTCCACTGATCAAGGAACCCAACCTGCCAATCATTCAAACCCAATTATCTTTTTTTTTTATCTTTATTAACTTGAGTATTTCTTATTTACATTTTGATTGTTACTCCCCTTCCCGGTTTCCGGGCCAACATCCCGCCACCCCTCCCCCTCCCTTTCTATGTGGGCTTCCCCTCCCCATCCTCCCCCCATTACCACCCTCCCCCCCAACAATCACGTTCACTAGGTCAAACCCAATTATCTTAAGCAAAATGATATTGTGAAAACTATAGGATTTTTGCCCTACTCCTGGAGTCTGCTAACTGTTCATCAAATGCCTGTTGAATAAATTAAACATTGCTTCTGTTGGAACAAAGGAAATCAACTCTATTCTCACATGGAATTTTCTCATAACAGAGCCAAGCATTTCATTGTCTCTATTTTTACTCAGCAGATGTTTCTCATTTGAGAGAGAAAAAAATGGGAATTTTAGATACAGACTAAAGACCAAACGCTGATGTAACAATGTGTTTAGGGTGTCCATTACCTGTTGTGCTTTGAAATTTCTAAGTCTCAAGTTTTGCTCCACACACATTAGATCAGAAATTTCTACAGATACACTGTCAGTGCTGTACGTCACACTTCACGTAAGAAGGTGATGCACTTGTACAATATTGGGAGACAGTTGGTAAAGCTTAGCATATCTGAGTGCACTCCATGTGAGGCATACTGACACTGGAACATGTTATCACACTGGACACCAAAGTCTTTGAAAACCAGAGTAACCCATCACAAGTGTGGAAACTCTCTCCCTCATCTTCATCTTAGAAAATGAGAGGAAACTTTAACCAGAGTTTCAAGAACAGTTCAAACGTGGTTTGAAGTTGAAGAGGAAAAGAGTAAGAGAGTTTAGTACCATACTAGGTTTATAAACAAACTTTTATTGGTTAGCGAAGATTATTATTATATCATTTTGATAGATTTATGTTCAAGAAAACATTGAGTCTTAGAAATAGAAATATTTGCAATCCTGCAGGGAAATATGCTTCCTTTGATTAAATCATTTTATTACAATTTTATCACCATTATCATTAGCATCATTATTACTATCATTATGTAAGTCATTAGTCATAATAATTGAAGGAAGGAGTTTAACTCTGCTGACATCAGCCATATAAAAGATATAATATTATTGAGCTATTGGTTTTATTTTTCTTTATTTTATCCTTTATTTTATTCTTCTCTAGAAGAAGCCATGAAGAAAAACAGTGTTAAACACTAAACTAGGTAGCCGATATGAATTTGTTAATTTTGTTCTCCAAGGAAAGCATTAGTTGTCTTGGGTAATATAAACCCTAGTTCACAGATGAAATTGAACTAAATGGATTTGGTTTTATTTTTATTTTAACATTTTGCTAAAGAGAACAGTTTTCAAAGTTAGTTTTAGGCAGATCATTGCTGGAACTCGGGGTTGATTAATTTTAAAACTCTGTTTTTTTCCCATTATCCTCTTTCAGGAATTGATCCATTTTATGTAATTATTTGCAGCTTCTCTGAGTTTCTGTGTAGTGAATTCCTGCCCTGTAGCAATAAGATGAGCAATAGCCCTCTGTCAGAAGTCTTAACTTCAGTTTCAGTATGGTCCAGCTTGTCATTAATGCAGACTCTGAGACAGGCAGAAACTCACAAAGTGAATAGTTTACACTATCAGAAAAATGACGAAATACCACCTAGACCTTCTGACTCCACCCTCCTTTTCTAGCATCATCACACTTACTCTGTAGAAGCATAACACAAGAACCGTTCATCAGTTAGACATGTAAGCTTTACCTGTAAAATGTGCCAGAAGTGTGATGCCCTCCACGTCCACCACTAACACCAAGACCTAGCACCATCATCTGGAACCAGCACACCTTGCTGCCTCCTTTCCTCTCCATATTCTACTTGCTATAAGTGATAGCATCATTCCCATGCCTCCACCTCTTTAAAATCAGCCATTAGTACCCTAATCTCCCCTTCGACTAGATCACTCTTTCACCTAAAAGCAGCCAGTGCTCTCCATCATACTAAAGGTGAAAACTCGTGACTTGGTTTGCCTCAGTGCAAAACAGCTCCCACCTCTCTCTCCATCTCAGCCTCTGTACGTGAGTCTCACTGAACCTCTTCTTGCTTTTCCCTCTCTCACTAGCAAACTCTCTGAGTCCTGGTATCCGTGTACTAAGCCTGGAAGTCTGGCTTGTCAGTTTCCCACAGGTTCCTCCCTCAGGAGGCCAGCTGTATTTCAGAAAAGGACTTTTCTGCTTTACCTAATGAATGAATCACTTGTTTCCCTCCCTGACATGGCCTATTTAGTGACATATCTATTGCCTGTTGATATGACAAGATTCTAACTGTATGAAAGAGGATCCCATCTCTCTTATGCATCACTAAAACACTAAAAAGGTTCACAGGTAAACAACAAATGCATAGTGAATGTACAGTGAAGAGTGAAACTCTTCTGGGCTCTTTAAGATGACCCCATGGTTATCTGCCTTCTGCCTTCTGCCTTTGCTTTTGTAAACCAAGCACACTTTCACTTCCCAGCACAAAAAGATCTTCCTACCACTGGCATTTAGAGACCCTGGAATTTTGCCTCTTGCTGCCTCTGTGGCCAACTACTATAGTCATCTTCTCCAGCTACATAGTGGCATGCTTCCCAGGCTACCCCATTAGTTCAGGGTATGTCAAAGTTTCCTTACCGATTTGAGTTGAATGTGGCTTTGCCACATTGCTTTGCTCCTTATTTTCCTTTGAAATGTACCTTAACGTTCATATCTTTTCTACTGCTCACAAAACCATTTTCTGATTAAGCTGTTAGGTGTGTCCTCTATTTGTTTTGGGAGTTTTGTTTGTTTGGTGTGTGTGTGTGTGTGTGTGTGTGTGTGTGTGTGTGTGTGTGTGTGTGTGTGGAGTGGTCCATTGTTAAAGCCACTGAGACAACTATGTTCTATTTCTCTGAGAGAAGAGGGAATGAGGCAATGTGGAACATATTCACTCTGCCTCTGCCAAGCTTATGTTCTCTACCTCTCTTAAACTCTATACCAGGACTTCCCAGAGCAATGCCCACATGGACACATTCGAATGAAAGTCTTCATATGTTAGCAAGTAGAGCTTATGTGTGCCTGAGCTGAACACAAATCCAGATCTGACAAAGCAAGTATTTTCGCCTGTTTTTCTCTGTGATTTCCCACTATGTTTATTGTGGAACAAGGTGGGAACTTTAGTTGAGAGTAATGAATTGAGTTAAAATGAAGTGAATTGAATCAGGTAAGAAGCAGAGCTGTACTCAAGAGCAAGTTTGTCTATTTCTCATTTATCTGGGCATCCTCTGCCTGTTCCTATTACATCATTGGTCTCCTTTCCCATAGCTCTGCTTGGCTATGGCAAGGAGAATGAAAAAGACAGACAAACGAGCTGCATTCCAGTGCCCCCTTCTGCCCATACCAACAGTTTCACACACTCCAGAGCTGTGAAGCTTATGGTCTTTGACTTCTGCTTTAATGGTCAGAAAGAATGGATTGTGACAGTTGGATGAAACTGAAAATTAGGTTTATTTGGAGATGAACTGATCTCAAATTGTAGGCCTCTCATCTTGGAGACAAATAGGCACTTCATGCTTGAATAGAAAGATTAGAGCATCCCCCCAACACACACACACACACACACACACACACACACACACACACACACACACACACTGCCCTGTGCGAGAAAACAAAACTTCACCAAATTAGAATTGCATTGTTCTTCCTGGAACAGTGCCAGCAGCTTCTGGCAATATTCAAGCTGTTATTTCAACAGCTCAAGAAAATATGTTTTCTTTTGCTTAAGAAAGTTAGATTAAACTTCACACTTAAAATAATACCAGGACCAGCCAAGCACAATAAGACAGTCTGTCTGAGAACCCTGTGTCTCACAGGAACATGCAGTGGCATATGCCTGGGTGACATGGGGCATTGCAATACGTCCCACAAAGAACATCAGTAGAGACAAGATTCTGTGTTCTGGTCCCTACTGTCACTCCAGTCCAGTGATTAGCTTAAGAACTTTGACCACTTTCTCCAAGAAGCCCATTCTTCACAGCATTGAGTCCTTTTTAACACATTCCAGTAAGAAACAATATGGTGCCTAAAAGTGGAACAAAACATGCCCAAATAGAAGTCCTGTTAAAGGCCATGTTATTCAAGATGACTCATGGTTTCATCATAGGCAGAGGTGAAAGAAGCAGGCTGTTCTCATAGGACCATTTGTGAGTTTGTGGATACAGCAACAGATGAGGTGTGATGATGCTTCCACTCTGCCTGCTAACAACGCCATGGATTAGGAGTCATCTAACCACAGTCTGTGGACAGGAAGCCTATTTTATCACGGAATGAACTTGAATTGCAAATGTAGCTGGGCCCATTCATGTCCTTCTATTCTTGTTATTTTACTGCTAATTCACCTTTCTTTCCTCCTTTCTTCTCTTTATAACGAAGTCTGGGAGAATATACTGAGCCTCTGCTATACAGAAAGGCACAGTTCTTTATCTTGGCAGAGGCTGCTCTGCCAAGCTCCAAGGCCCAGTAAGTGTGGCTGGACAACATTCACCAGTTTTGCCAGCAGCAAACCACTGAACTGAAAATAGGACCCCCGTTGAAGGAATCAGAGAAAGAACTGGAAGAGCTTGAAGGGGCTCGAGACCCCTTATGAACAACAATGCCAAGCAACTAGAGCTTCCAGGGACTAAGCCACTACCTAAAGACTATACATGGACTGACCCTGGACTCTGATCTCATAGGTAGCATTGAATATCCTAGTAAGAGCACCAGTGGAAGGAGAAGCCCTGGGTCCTGCTAAGACTGAACCCCCAGTGAAAGTGACTGTTGGGGGGAGGGCAGCAATGGGGTGAGGGTGGGGAGGGGAATACCCATAAAGAAGAGGAGGGGGAGGGATTAGGGGGATGTTTGCCCGGAAACCGGGAAAGGGAATAACATTCGAAATGTAAATAAGAAATACTCAAGTTAATAATAATAAAAAAAAACAGTTTTGCAGAACTTGAAATTCATAACCAGGTAAAAGCTCACGTGACAGAAGGCAAGCTCATCATCATTTAGACGCCAGGGAGGATTTATAATTCCATGCAGCTTTATCCTAGCTTTAAAAATTAACTTATATCACTTATTCAGACAAGACTGAAATTCTCGAGAGGTGGAACAATATTGGGTCTTAGAAACAGATCACAGTGCCTCACAACTAGATTGTCAAGAGGCACACGAGCCCGATGATTATCTTCATAATTATGTTTCCTACTAACTTTACTTTATCTCCCTTATTATGAAGACATTTTTAGGACTTCTTAGTTTTTATTTGTACATTTAAAAGGGAAATGTTTATCCAAGCTAGGAGCTGACACTTCAGTCCTTATTTCTCATGAACAGAACTTATGTAAGAATGATCAAGGACACATTTTTTTTTCATTTGGGTTCTCTGAAGGAGTTTGGGCTTTAAATATGAAATAACATTCCTTCCAAATCCTTTGCATTGTAGTTGTGTTGGAAGGACGAATTGGGACAGGCTTCCTGACAGTCACCTCTGTTCTTTACTCAGGCATGACCAGATCCACCTGCAGTGCATAAGCTACATTACCACGATGTGCTCATCAGCTCTGAGTGGGTCCAATTAAGGCCTCATTTGTAGAAACCTAATCACAGTTTCCTGAAAACTAGAGGAAATGCTGTTCCAAATCAAATGCTTCATCCCTTCTCCTTATGATTTAAGTTTCCTGGTGTTGTGTGACATTTAACATTTGGCATCACCCTCAAAATTATCCCCTTTGGGAAGCGATGCTTGCAGGAAAAGTTTAATTTCACCTGACACTTCTTAATATTTTGGGTTAAAAGAGTTGCTAAGCAACCTTTATTGGTTGATTATTAATAAAAAGGCAAACCACAATTTTATTTTAAACTTTGCAAAAATATAAAAGGCATATCTAAAATTACTTGTATTCCCATTTAATAATATTTTGTGGGCTTTTTGAGAATTTTATGCCACATGTTTTGACTATATTCACCTCCATTTCCCAACTCCCTTCCAGATCCGACCCACACTATTCTTCCCTGGCCAGCCAACTTCTTGTTCATATTTTTAACCTAATAAGTTCAATTTGTTTTGCCCTTACATTCTTGTGTGGCCTTCAGGGGACAAAAGTTTTATAGAAAATTAATACGTCCTTCCTAGCAGCTCTTAGCTGACATTCATTACCCACCTAAGGGTGGAATCATATACCCAACTCCACTTTTCATGATGATATTTAGTCTGGCTTGAGCTTGGATAGATCTTGTGAGTGCTGTCATAGTCACTTTGAGTTCATAGGTATAACTACCATTCTTTGTCCGGAAGATGTTATGTTCTGTAGTCATCCACCATCTTTGGTGTTATAAATGTCCCATTTACATCTCTTATTCTCTGAACCTTGGCCAGCTGTGGGTCTGAGTGTTAATTAACATATACTACAAATAGAAGCGTCTCTGTGAAGGCTGAGAGATGTATTAATCTCGGCATTCAATGACAAATCCTTAGGATTCAAGTGCTACAGCCAATAGTTCTCTTTGCCATCTATCATCATAGTTTTTATTACATCTGCAAACTTAGACATCCACTCAAACATTTTCCACCTGCCTATTGAATTCTGTGGATGTGATTTTAAACACTGATGTACATCTTTCTATTAATTTGTGTGTTTTTGTGTGTGTGTGTGTGTGTGTGTGTGTGTATGTGTGTGTGTGTGTGTGTGGTGGGCAGAGGGCCAAGTCTTTTAGTAAGGATGATACCATACAATAGAGATTTTGTAGCAGATGTATTGGGGGAACAAATACTGCATCTAAGTGAGGATGGGGACAAAAGGGGACAAGCAGTGAAGGCTTGGATTTTATAAAGGATGTGTGCCTTGTATTCTCAGTGGGAAAGCATTGCATTTGGTGCCCAGCAATGATGTGGTTGCTGATGTTGAGTTGTAGAAGACAATCTGGGGAGCACTCAGTGCTTTAGTGTGAGTGGTTCTTGGTTTACCAACACTTGTGTTTGAAAAATGTATTTTCCAGAGACTTGGCCAATGTTATTTTATTCAGTCCTCACAATAACTACAGAAATTATTCTATGGTGCTGTCACATTCCCTAGTTATAACAAAACAACCAGTCAGGAAATTGTTCCAAATTACTTAAGTAGATAATGAAGCTAATATTCATTAGTGGGCCTGTTTAGTTACCTGATAATGAGGAAGTTACATTGATTTTTGTGGCTAATTAAGGGTGCCATGAATTCATAATGAAGATAGTTCACACTATCACAGTAACCCACTCTTAACAAGCTGCATACTTAGGCGGTTACAAGAATTAGAGTGAGTTCCTTAGAGAACGGAAATACTTTTTTTCATACTAGGTCTAACACAAACAGTTCTTAAGGGAAGCAGTCAGCAAATAATGATTTAAAAACATAAATGGTTGCAATATCAGAAGAAGACTGTGTGAAATGTGTGAAGTATATGAAATTCATTTATCAGCGTTTTAATCAGTACTGGAGTATAATGGCACACTTGCTCCCATGCTGTCTATGGTCAGTTTTGTGCTACACTGCAAAAGTTGAGTACTTAACATTACAAACTCCCCCTCCCTCCCTCCTCTCTCTCTCTCTCTCTCTCTCTCTATATATATATATATATATATATATATATATATATATATCACTAATTTAACAATACAAAAATATATTAGAAGAAAATACAAATATTCATATATAGTTTCTGCATTTTCCAAAGTTAAAATATAATCATGCTTTACTTTTTCAACAATAATGGTATGTGGCACAGATAATAGACATTTGCACAGAGCTTTGCTTGAACACTCTTCCATGGTTTCTTTGCCTTCTCCTGCCTATGCGTAATACCTAAAACTGCTAGTCCTCCAAGTGGAGTACCAGCTCATGTTTGTCTCTATAAAAGGTATGCCTTAGCTCAAAACTGTAGTGGAAGAAAGAAAACAGAGGGAAGTCTAAGAGGACTGGTATTTGAGCATGGCATGTGGTAGGAAAATGGTCAAACTGAAAGATGTCAATGGAGAAAGAGTTGACAAGGCTAAATCCTGTTGTCCTCTATCCCTAGCCCCACCTGAATCCTGTGGGGGCCTAGAGAGAAAGTGGTAGGAGAAAAACAATGTAAACTGTAGGACTTAGCTTACATATTTTCAGTTTTGTAATATTATAATATTCTTCTTTGTAGAATTTAAGGTATCATCAGCATTTAGATTGTCCTCAACAACGATTTCAGCCATCAGTAAGATATAAATTTGAAATAAGTGGTTGGTCATTATTAAAAACAAAGATCAACATAATAAAACTTGCCAGGGCACACACAATGGCCAGATACAGAGAACAAATATTAAGTTTCCATCATATTAAAACACAGGCTACGTATAGGTAAAGTCTATAAACAGTTCATGGCTTGAGAGTGTAGTACATATTAAATCCCATAGAGTATCAGGACTTTGATTTATTTAATCTACTGGAATATCATCTCCCAGGAGGCAAGATCCAGGACTTGGCCCATCACCATCTTACTTACATAGCCTTTGCCAGCTTGTGGGAACTGAAAATTTATCAAGTCATAAATTAGCCTAAGGTGTTCCCCAGGGCTGACAAGCCTGGCAGAAACAACATTCTCAGGCACTGGATCCCAAGATAAAACTTGGATTTATTTTCAATGAATCTGACAAGAGAATGAAAAGGAAAGAAAAGTACCACAAAAACCAAAGTTTTGCCAAGAAACCAACATCTGAAGGTCTCTCTTAAAGGAAAAAGGAGCTACGAGAAAATTTTTAACCCAAACATTGATATAAAAAATAAGATGCCAATTACAGCAATGTTGAATTAATTAACATAATAAAGAAATCACAACACTGATGGTAAATTCCTCCTTAAAATAAAGTGAACTATTAGTAGACACCTATATACAAGCACCAAGGAGGCAGAGTTAGCGGTACCTCCATGGGTTCAGGGCCAGCTTACCCTACATAGCAACATTCAGGCAAGTTACAGGTTATAGACTGAAACACTATCTCAAATATGTACACCTAATTTTTGTTTATTTATTTCTCTATGTATAATTTATGGCACATTATTAATTGTGTAGAGAAGATACTCTAGAGCTACAAAATTAATCAAACAGCCCTGGCTCATGAGAAGCTGCATTGCAGGAGGAAGAGGAGAAAGCATGGGGATATCATACCTGAAGTAGAGGTCAGAAGTATAATGATAAGGAAAATGGAAGAATCTGTGATAGTGACATGCAAGAGGGGAGGAAAGATATGTGGAAGTAAAGAAGGCTGAAGGGAAATATTCAGAAAATGTTCTGCAGCAGTCCAGGCAGCACATCAAGCAAACTGGGAATCACAACAGAGAGGGGGACATGAAGCTGTCACTCTAGCTGTAGGAGTCCCCGGAATGAGGACAGTTCACAATCATTTGGGTAGCAATGGAGAGTGAAGCAAGTGAGGGATAACAGTAACCACCCCACAGAAGACCTGGTGTGCTCTACCAAAAGTTCAGACCGTTCTGAAGACTCGAAGCCATCAAGACAATGAGTTCTATAGATACAAAGATGTTTTGCTGTGGCATAAAGAAGGAATATCACTTGAAGGAAAATAAACAGAATTAGAAATTATCCCGTTAATGGAAAAAAAGTCATTCCTACAAAGAAAGATATTGCAATGGCTAAACATGTTGTGTAATCCTAATCTTCCAGGTCAGCTTTAATGAGAAGTGAATGAAGAAAAGGAGGAAGCACTGAGTCTGGCAAAGAACTTGTTAGCAATAATTTTATCTTCAGTGTTGGCCTGACATCTATGATCAGTGATTACAAACATTATCAGGAATGACCTGTTGTATGATTGTGACTGTGTAGGCTTCAGACTGAAGTTCCTGTGTGGATAATAGAAATCTGTGACCTTCCTCCCTGTCAAACACATTCAAAGGCCATTGCAGTGTTAGTTCTCTTTATTCTTCGGTAGCTGCTCAGTCATCTTCCCAAGGTCGGCTGTGAAAACTCCTGCAATCACTAATGATGACTATGCAATAATTCTCCAATGAAATTGCAACAAAATCAGTCTAATTAAAATAAAACACCACTATGAACATTTATATTTATATATTTACATTTATACACATGTATGCATGTAAATACAGATAACTATGTAAGTGAAGTGTGTGTGGCAAATGGTTGGCCATATCAAGGCAAGGGTAGGGTGATTATTCTTTAGGAGAGTAGTTTTGATAAGTGTTATGAAAAAGATCTACTTATTATCTGACTGTCATTGTGCTTAACTAATGGTGAGATTGGCTAATTAACTTAATTAAAGCAAAACCTTCTATTTATCTTTATCGACACTATTTAAATGAATGATATTAACAGGAACTTCAATTTCTTGGCATCTAATACATGCTAGTCATTGCATATCATTGCATATCAATGTTCTCTTTCCCCAGAGGTATTTACCCCCAGTATAAAGATGAAGAAAACAAATATGAAGAGAAATGTTGAGATGCTGCTGCATAATCAGGATTTTCAGACTGAATTGAAGTCTCTCTGATTTGAAATTCTGAGTATGCAATATGAGGACTTACTTTATTTCAAAATATATTAAAATTGTAAAGAAAGTGCTCTTCCTCCTAGAATAGGAACAGAAGATTTATAAAAAGGCCTTCAAAGATCTAACACAATGTGTTTCTTCCAATATGAAATACACACTGGATATTTAAAGGTCAAGTACAGAGGTCCTGATTTTAGCAAATGTCAAACATGTTGAGATGAGAGCTGAGTGCCAGGGCTTTGGGAGAAGATCTGGATCCCATAGAATCATTGTGAGACCTGTGGGGTTTCACTAGCTTGGCCATGAATTCCTAAACCTAAAGATCTTATCATTCTGATTTCATTCAGCTCAATCAACCATAGGCAGAAAATTATAGACTTTACAAAAATCGAATTTAAAATCATAACAAGCCCCCTAACTGGAAAGATGGAAAATCCAAAGAGAAAGAGAAAGAGAGAGAGAGAGAGAGAGAGAGAGAGAGAGAGAGAGAAGACATTCATGACACCTTATAAAAATTACCATTGACATCATCCTTACTGATATTCAAATGATTTCAATCACATTGACAAACTAAAACACATCAGTTCAGTAAACCTTTTCTTAATTGGTTATTTTATTTATTTAGACTTCAAATGTTACCCCCCTTCCTAGGTTCCTCTCCACAAATCCCCTATCCCCTTCTCCTTCCCCCCTGCCTCTATGAGTGTGCTCCCCCACCCAAGTGGTCTGGGACTCTATTTTAAAGTCTCATCTTTCCTTACTTCTTGCAATTCTCCCTGGATTATGGGATTTCTTCCCTCTTATTAAGACATAGGAGCCACAGTATAAGCAGCCTGTAAGATTAAATAACACTTCAACAGTGTGTCAGAAGGCCATTCCACCTGGCTTCTTTTCTCACGAACTTTTATAGAAATGCAACCATGTACATTTATGTAGGTATTGTCTTCTGCTTTGTCATACTCAAGAAAGAAAGAAAGAAAGAAAGAAAGAAAGAAAGAAGAAAGGAGGTATAGAAGGAAAGAAAAGAAGCAAACATAAATCTGACTATTCTCTGCTGTACTTTGAAAACTGTCTTTTCTTCTGATTATCATTTACAGGGCAATGATTATTATGATTACTCAAGTGAAAAAGCTAAGAGAAACAGACTTTCACATGACTGTCCATTAATGATGAACCAAGACTTTATTTGTTGATTATAGTGCCCAAGCCGCTAGACTGAGAGATGACTTTCTGTTTAGACTCTTAGTGAATATTCAAATCAATGCATAGAACTTCCTTGACACTAATGACTCACTGAGTGAAGTGAGACAGATGTAATAATTTTAGGACCTAAAATTGAGATGGCCTTGCTGCCCAGAAACAGTTGGTAGATGGTATCTGATTTAATTGATCTTTTTGCCCCCTGAGAGAAGGGAACAACTGCAGGCCAGATACAGCACAGATGAGAGGCCTGGGAAATGATTTTGTTTGGTAAGATGATACTGTGGTTTTGTTACAAGATGTGATGAGGTGTCACATATAGGGCCAGGACTGCATCAGAGGCATCTGCATGGCGAGAAAACATCATTGTTCCCAACAGGGGTGATGACAAATGAAATCTGTGTCTCTGGAGCTCTTAACCACAGGCAGGCAGCTCCACAAAAGGTAATCTCTTCCCTCCTTAGCAGGTGTTTACTGCCTACACAGGGGCAACCTACTGGAAGGACCTGCAAATCATATGCCTTTCTGAGCTCGTTGAGCCTAGAACATTTTATGTTTCCTGATTCTTAGCAGTCTCCTTCCATCTCCAGGATGTTTTTAATTTAGAGTAAATAGTTTACATAATCCCACTAGCTAGATATGCACTAAGGCATTCTTCTATTATTGGCAGAGGATTATTAAAGCGTGTGGCTAAGGACTGCAAGCTACAGGCTATAAATAGTACATCTCCAAATTAATGTTAACCTACCCTCTTACAGGCTATCTCTATTAACCTACCCTCTTACAGGTTACCTCTATTCACTCTTTTGTGGAAGCTGTTGCTCACTCAACATACATTACTGTAGATGGTGTGCTTTCTATTATGGAGGAGTGATACACAGAAGAAAAGAGAACCCCTCGCTATTTCATAGAATGCATTAATTAGAAAACTTTACTCTAACCCTAAAAGCATGGAAGTTAATTAATGTGTTTTTCTGAAGAAAGTTCCACTAACATTGAAAAAATAAATAAACAACAACAACAAAATGTCTACCAATTGTGCAATAGGAATTCTCACCAGTCTCTGGGGCTCACAATTTCTCTTGTCCCCTACACATCTCCAGGTATCATGTAACTTATTGATTCTCTCAAGTATGCAATTTAAAGAGGGTACTTTTGTGTACTTTTTATCAGCATCTACAAAAATTGAGCTCTGACCCTATTCAGATCCTGATGGCTGCCCTCTTGCTACTGGGAGCTTTTTGCTATATTTTACCTCAGTTTGGTAGAGGTCATATATTAACTGGATGAGCCATGCTGTCTTTAGCTCTTGATTATAATAAACATAAATACAAAAAGTAAGCATACTAACCCAGACAAGGTCAAGAGAATCTGGTTGCTGCTGTGGTAAGACCACCCTACATTTACCAGATATGTATGGAAATGAACACTGATGTAATATCAGCAGACCATTGCTCATAACAGAAAAACCATTCTGGGATTACTTATTACATCTTCTGCAAATTTGTGTTCCTCTTCTCAGTGCTACCTTCCTCAAAGCAAAATCTACAGTGTCCCAGGGATATAGCTTAGTGTAAAGCTGTTCCGTACCATGTAAGAAAATCTGTGTTCATTTCCCAATGCAAGGGGAAAAAAGAGAAATAAACAGGGCGAGGGAGGGGTCTCAGACAGCAAAGTGCTTGTCAGACAAACACGAGGATCAGGTAAAAGCTAGGTAGATTGGCACAGGTTTGTGACTCCATTGCTCAGGGTAGGATGGGGATTGAGAAATGAGGGTCCTGAGACCCAATTCCCTCTGGCTAGCATCGTCTGTGAAACCAAAGGTTGACTGAGAGACCATGTATCAACATGTATGGTAGAGAATGACTGAGAGATTACAACTGACCTTGACCTCTGGCCCCATGTGGAAATATACATGCATTTTCCCCCATCTATACACAGGTGTCTACACACACAACACACAGACATGTGTGTAAAATGAAAAAGAAAAGCAAGGTAAAGAAAATGTTCTCTGGCCACTTGTAGTAATCTCAGCAAAAGTCGATACTTTCTCTCTGACCTTACTAGAAACCATGCCTGGAGAATATCTAACAGTGTTTTACCACTAGAGACATGTTTAAGAACTCTGACATCCTGGAGTGATTGGTTCCAAAGCAAGGTTATATTTCCCTTCAGGGGAAAGTATCTCTCCTGAAGGAAGTTTCCTAGACTCCTGAGCTCCTTTTACAACACTTGCTCATTTTCTTTCACACTATCAGCAGCGTGAATGTAGTGTGGCTTCAAGTCTACTATTAGGCTCTGTGGACCATTCTGACAGGAGAAAGAAGCTACAAATCAGTTGTGGACGATGAGCATGCGATTTTAATGGACTCTCAGGTGCTCAACTAGATGTGGACTAGGAGAGCATGACTTAAGACCGTGAATGCTCTCTGACACAGACATGCTGAAGTCATGCAGTGGGAAGTAATGCGAAGCAGTGGGGGATGGTTTTATTCTGCACCTCAGCATGAGGTACAGCAGGAAATTTCGTTGATTCTGGAGAGATCAAAACGACTTCAAGAAGAAAGAAGAGTCCAAAATCTTTACTATAGTTAACAAACACTAACTCAAACCAGAGGCAGGCCACGTAGGTGGTGAAAACGTCACTGTCACACCACACAGAGCATCCAAATAAAGGTCTGGCGTTTTAAGTAATTAATTTCAGTGCCTGTCAAAGGAAATACTGATGAATTTTTAAAAGGTGGTATGCTGTCTATTTGTAGACATCTGCTCTTGATGGGAGTTGGTATTGAGTGGCTTCCAGTCTTTCTAATGGACTCATCAAAGGGTAAACTAAAAATAAATAGAAAAAGAAGGAACAGAAAGATGAGAAGAAAGTGAAATAGGAAGAAGTGGAGGAGGATGAGGATGAAGAGGACAAGGAATAGGTGGAGGGGGATAAAAAAAGATGATGATGAGGAGAAGGAGAAAGGAGAAGGAGGAAGAGAAAGGAGAGAGAAGGGGGCAGAAACAGATCTGGAACTTGAAACATAGTATCTGGTATTGTAAGGAAGATAAGAGGAAGGATGTCCCCTCAGGGAAGCAGGAAGTTACAAGGGGATTAAAGAACAAGAAATAGAATAAAAGTGCTGTTGACATTTGGATGTTTCAAGCATCCTAAAGCTAATATATGGTGATGGCTTCCAAAGGAATGTGGAGGTCTTGATTCTCTCAACAGCTTATATACAAACATAGTTAATATCAACTATGAACAAGATCTATGGCTACGTTGAATACAGTGAGGAAGTAGGAACAGTATTTGTTGACTGCCTTCTATTTGTCAAACACTTTATCACATTTAATCTTTGTGAAATCATGTAAAGGATGCATTGTCAACCTCCACAGGATACCATGAAAAGACACAATTAAAGACTCTTGTAGCTACACTAATTCTGTGCAAGCAAAATAGATACTTTTTGCTTTTAATTATTATTAATTAATTTTTAAATTTCCATCCCAAATGTTGTCTGTGCACTCTGCCTCTCAGAGTTTCTTCACCCTTCCCTTAGCCTCTCAGAGGGTGCTCCCTGTCCCAGACTCCCCTGTCGCTGGGTGCATCAAGTCTGTACAGGATTAGGTGAGTCTCTTCAGGATTAAGTGAGTCCTCTCCCACTGAGGCCAGACAAGGCGGTCCTCTGCTACATTTGTGCCAAGAGCCTGAGACCCCCCTATGTATGCTCTTTAGATGGTGGCTTTGTCTCTGGAAGTTCCCAAGTGTCCAGATTAGTTGAGACTGCTGTTCTTCCTATGGGGTTGACATCCACTTCAGTTCCTTCAGTCTTCCTAACTCTTCCACAGTGGTTCACAACCTCAGAAAAATGCTTGGCTGTGAGTAGCTGCAGGTATCTGTCATCTGGTAATAGAGCCTCTCAGAGGACAGCCACGCTAAGCTCCTGTCTGCAAGTACAACATGACATCAGTAATAGTGTCAGAGTTTGGTGCCTGTCCATGGAATAGAAACCAAGTTGGGACAGTCACTGGTTGGCCATTCCTTCAGTCTCTACTCCATTTCTGTCCCTGATTTTTTTTAGACAGTATCAATTTGGGGCCAAAATTTTTGAAGATGGGTTGGTGTCACTATCCCTCCACTGGGGGCCCTGTCTAACCACTGGAGGTGGTCTCTTCGGGTTCCCTATTCCCACTGTTGGGCACGTTGGTTAAGGTCACCCACATTGAGTCCTGGAAGCCTCTCCCATCCCAGGTCTCTGAAACTATCTAGAGGTTCTCCCCAAATTCTACCCCCTAGAGCTGTATATTTCCATCTGTTCTCCTGACTTTCTGGGCTTCTCTACTGTCTTCCCTCCATATCTGAACCTGTCCTCCTTTTCCCTTCTCCCTACGCCTCCCCTCTTCCACTCAGATCCCTCACTTTGCCTCCCATAATTATTTTCTTCTCCCTTTTAAGTGGAATTAAAGCATCCTCACTTGGGCCTTCCTTCTTTTTTTTTTTTTTTAAACTTCTTTGGGTGGGTTATCATGGGTATTCTGTCAATTTTGGCTAATATCCACTTATCAGTGATAAGTAAATACCATGCATTTTCTTCTGGGCTTGGGTGCTAATGGTTGCAGGGGTTAACGGCTTTGTTTCATTTCAATGATCGTGAGGAAAGGCATATCATCATAAGATAGGAATGTGTAATGGAAAAGGTTGCTCACTCCATGGCAGCAGAGTATCAGACAGCACTTTCCCAGAAGGGTCAAGTGATGTACTTCAGTCAGGTCCCATTTCCCATTTTCCATCAAGTCTCAATAATGTCTTCTAATTATGAACCCATGAATGGATTGATGCAAACTAGATCTAAGCCCTAACCTTTGAACAGTGGAAGCTTCCAACTAAAGTTCAAGCTTTTAACATACCTTTACAGACAATTAAAATGTAAGCAATGCTACACTCTATTGTTACCCATCCAGTGAGAAAAATAGCCATTCTTCTGAGACTCAAATTAATTTCAGCTGAAACTCTCTCTTGCATGATTTACTCAAAGCAGTCAGGTGTTCTGATGAAACCACTCCACTGTTGAAACTCTGCTCGATACTTGAATCACTACAGAGGCACACATGACGTTCACTTACAGGCAGAGGCCTGTTCTTACTCCTGAGACCAACTTTACCAGAGAATAGATAATCTTCAAATTTAACATCACAGTAATATTTTGCGATGATGTTGATGGCTGAGCAGACATATATGTCATCCACATAGATCTTCCCTGTAAAAGATAGAATGAAAGATGGATGGCTCAGAGCTTGGCATTCAGTATTAGATGCCACTGAGTTTTTGCCACTATCTAGTGGTATCATGAAGATTTTGATGTAAATCAATTGATTGATTCACTGATGTGTTCCTTTAAGAGGAAGTTTATTGGGAAGTGAGTGAAAACTGGAAAAAGAAATCTAAATAAATAAAATATATAACTAGGGAAGTATAGATTATCCATTTCTTCCTGTCTTAATGTGGTCAGCATCATGTCCTGGGCTGAGTTCAAACTAGAAAAGCCAGCAAACCATGCTGCACATGATTCATTTCTGCTTCAGGGCTGACATAAAGTAAGCCAGTTTTCTCTGCTCTGTGCTCTGAACCATGATGAAGAGAAGTCCCACAAACTGTGAGTCATAATAAATCTTTTCTTCCTTAAAGGTTCTTATTGGGTATTTTTTTTAACAATGAACCAAACTCAGTCGAATACAAAACCAGTAAACTGAATGGTCCTTAGGCACTTTTCAATGTTGTCCTCAGCACTCCTCTCCACCCTTACCAGAATAGTATATCTCTGAGAGGAGGATTAAACCTATCATCAAACATAACTATCGATATCTGCCTGTGCCTATGTCTATGTGTATATCTAGAACTAGTCTATCTCTGATTTTTTGAATTTCCTCAGATTTTGTTATGTCTCCCTTTTCATTTCTGATTTTGTTAATTTGGATACTCTCTCTCTGTGCCCTCTGGTTAGTCTTGCTAAGGGTTTATCTATCTTGTTGACTTTGTCAAAGAACCAGCTCCTGGTTTTCTTGATTCTTTTTATACTTCTTTTTGTTTCTACTCGGTTGATTTCAGCCCTGAGTTTGATTATTTCCTGCCTTCTACTCCTCTTGGGTGTATTTTCTTCTTTTTGTTCTAGAGCTTTTAGGTGTGCTGTCAAGCTGCTGACATATGCCCTTTCCTGTTGCTTTCTGCAGGCACTCAGGGCTATGAGTTTTCCTCTTAGCACTCTTTTTATTGTGTCCATAAGTTTGGGTATGTTGTGCCTTCATTTTCATTAAGTTCTAAAATATCTTTAATTTCTTTATTTCTTCCTTGACCAAGTTATCATTGAATAGAGCATTGTTCAACTTCTGTGTGTACGTGCCTTTCTGTTATTTTTGATGTTATTGAAGATCAGCCTTAGTCCGTGGTGATCTGATAGGATGCATGTGATTATTTCAAACTTCTTGTCTGTTGAGTCCTGTTTTGTGGCTGATTATATGGTCAATTTTGAAGAAGGTGCCATGAGGTGCTGAGAAGAAGGTATGTTCTTTTGTTTTAGGATGAAATGTTCTTTAAATATCTGTTAAATCCATTTGGTTCATAACTTCTATTAGTTCCTCAGTGTCTCTCTTTAGTTACTGTTTCCATGATTGGTTCACTATTGAGAGTGGGGTATTGAAGTCTCCCACTGTAAAAGCAGGTATTAAAAATCTTCCAAAAAAAAAAAAAAAAAAAAACAGGACCAGATGGGTTTAGTGCAAAATTCTATCAGACCAGACCTTCATAGAAGACCTAATACCAATACTGTCCAAACTGAGAGTGTGGTCCCCATTGAAGGAATTAGAAGGATTGAAGGAGCTGAAGTGTCTTGCATCCCCATAAGAACAACACTACCAACCAACCATAGCTCCCAGGGAAGTCGGAAGGGGTAGTTCACTGCGTGGGGGCAAGGGGACAACATTTGAAATGTAAATAAAAAATATCAAATGAAAAAAGAAAAAAGGGAAAAAAAAGAACTATTCTATCTCTTTATCTATATCCTTTCGTTCTTTCTTTTGTTCTTTCTTCCTTTCTTTCTTCCTTCCTTCCTCCCTCCCTCTCCCTCTTTCTTTCTTTCTTTCTTCCTTCCTTTCTTTCTTTCTTTCTTTCTTTCTTTCTTTCTTTCTTTCTCTCTACGTATCTAATAAACCAAGTCACAAGTAACTAAATCCTTGGTAGTTTACATCCTCTCATCAGCTACTGCTACTGTGCAGAAGATACTAATTGATCACCCCTCACTGAAGGCCTCTATGAAAATGGATGGTTTCTTCCAGTGTGCTGGTGGCCATTGAGTTCTTCAGAATGTATTGGCTCTAGATTGGACCATTTTGCCAATCCTTTCCCTGCTTATGCCCCTTGTGAGAGAACATTTTCTGGCTCTGATGATAGCAGTTACTCCTGCATCTTTGGTTTTGAACTAGCCAAAGGTCTTTAGAATAAGATCCTCAGGTACTAGCTGCTATAATTTATGCCCACTTCAAAAACTAATCTCGCCCTTCTGTTCTAATCCTTCCACATGACATGGGCTGGTGTCCACTGTGTAATGAGAGAACTGGTGAGTTGGTTGGATCACATCTGCTGCTCACTCATTTGTCTTCTCAGATAATTATTGGGCCCCGCTGGGCCTTTGTTTCCATGAAGGCATCATATGAGGATTAAGTGAAAGTAAATCATTTATAAGGCTAGGCACTACAATAAAAACAGCAAGTAATAGCATCAGTGACACGACTTTGACATGGTGGCCACACCCAGGATTCTTGACATTTTTTTACTGCTCCAGAAAATCCCCATATCCCTGCAACTAGTAATAGTGCCTGGTCTAAAGGGGACAATGAAATTACTGTGCACTCTTCTCTGTACCTTATTAATTTTAATAAAATGCACAAAATGGTTCAAACACAGTTAAATGGAAAATGAATACTTTAAGAATTTAAATAGCTATGAGATATGGATATGAAACATTCCTAAACCCCAAACATGCCCTATATATTAGATAGCAATTATAGGGACAGCTGAAATATCTAAAGCTCATATTATACATGTTCTATTGCGGGAGATGCATTGAGCAGAATTATACAGTATTTTTTCTCTTTTCAGAGGTTAACTCTATTAATCATACTCCCAGTTCAATTACGAACGCAACATGGCACACATACCATGCACCCAAAAACAAATTGAGTCTTCTGGATATTAATTAACATTGTTTCAAAGAGACGGCCGCTGTTTATCATCGACTTAAATTAAATATTGAGAAGGAAATTAAAGAGATTTTTATTTCATTTATTCAGCAGCAACATTACAGTTTATACAAATGAAGGCATAATTAAACAGTCTGCCATTAAATTACAATCTGCATCTCATGTAAGCAAACATATTAAAATTGAAAATGTTTGCCTTGAATATAAAACCAGCTTGCTTCCGTAGGAATTACTCTGAATGGATGATGCACATTAAGCAATTGCTTTGTTTGTTTTCCAGGAAGGAGTGTGAGGCTCTTTCACTGTGACTAAACTTGTAGGTTGCCTCAATCTGAGAGACACAATAGATATAATGAGCCTTAGACTACTAATTGTGCTTCATGCTGTGGCAATCCCTAGTAAACACTTGGCTTACAGTAATTTATCAACTGAAGTCAGAAGGTAGGTATCCCTATTATCTTTTCTTTGGAGCATGTTTAATTGTCCTATTTTAATGGAGGAGGAGGATTCGTTAAGGAGCGGGGATGGGGATGGAGGTAGGAGGGAGCCCTCTTTTATGCAGCAACCTGTAGAGTATAAGTGGAGAAAACCAAGCTACAGCACAGGTATGTTTGCTATGAGTTGACTTACAGACTACAATTCACAACGCCAAAGGGCTCAAAGGAATGTGTCTCATGATTATTCTCTTCAGCAATGTTGCTTATGTTTTCTGTCTTTATGTAGCCCCCCTCATGGAAATATAAATGACATAAAAGATTTATGTATGTCATCTGCATCACTTGATGGGCTAGGAGACAAATACACAATTATGAGGCAAACTAAGCCTGGCCACACCACAAGCCCAAAAGTCCCCAATGGAAGCTTTCTCCTGATCTCTTGATTTACTGTGTGTGTGTGTGTGTGTGTGTGTGGTGTGTTTAAAAGATGAGAAAAGAATTACAAGATCCCTAGGCCTTATCCAATTTGAGTAATGTAATTGCTGAATACTTTGAATAAAATCAATTAATAACTATTTTATTGTTTATCAAGTTCCTGTGTCAGCATTGTGGATTCTATGCACACATTGCTTTGTTGGCCTACCCCTTCTCATAACCTCTGAGAACTCACTTTCTCATGCCTCTAATAAGTCTGCTTACAGACAGTAGGGACAGGCATTGGGAAATGTTTTATGTCTCTGCCTGCTCCCTACATGTCACTGCTGTAGTCTAAACAGTCAGACGTTGAAAATATGGGAGCCAAATAACTCTCTTGGCAGTTAAGAGGACTTGTTGCTATTGCGGAGGATCAGAGCTCAGTTCAGATCACACCTTGGGATGCTTACAACCATCTGTCACTGGTTTCAGGGGATCGAAATTCCTCATTTTGCTTCTCTGGATATTGAATGCCCATGTACACACACCCACACACACACATACACACACACACACACACACACACACACAATTGCAACTAAATGTGCAAATAAAAGAATGGAACTAAAGCAATTCACTACAACAGCCTCAATGAGTAGATATTGGTAGCTGATGAACGACTGGTTACTTGGATCTTGGACTAAATGGTAAGAAGGAAGTCCTTAGCACAACAAGTGAGTCCTTTCGGCTGAGGCTGAGCTATAGACTTGTCCCTTGTATACTGTAATTTACTTCATTTCCAGTAAACTAATAGATGTGGGTTACAAAAGCATGTACCTTCCAGAAACTAACTTTACAGTTCCCAAATCTAACTTAAAGTCAACTTGTTTCTTTTGCTATTCCCTGCTTCCCTCTACACACCACAATTTAACGTGCAACAGATCAGGCTATTGCCAAGTAAACAGCTGGTTTGGGGATCAGTTCCCCTGTCTATTCATTTTCAAGTCTGATTTACCGAATCTAAATCCTCAAGTTATAGTCTGCGAAACTCTCTTGAGAGCTACTTGTGAACTCTCTGATTTCCTAAAAACCCTTCCCAGGTGCTAGAACTTAGTTTGAAAGAAATTTAAAAACATAATTTGGGCCAGAATTACTTAAGTTTTATTAACTAACCAGATATTTTTGTCTTCAGAATTTTTCCTATATCTGTTCTAGAAGGTAAACATTATACAGAAAGAGCAGAAAACCTAACGTCAGCTCTGAGGAGTTGGGGTCCAGAGTCTCGGCATCCTCTCATTGTTCCCCTGGTCATTGTGTGGTCTTAGCTGTTGGTACATGATTGCATGTGGAGGTTTTCAGTGACAAACACCTTGAGAGCCAACTGCCTATTTTCTTAAGTCCTTCCAAGAGTCTGTCTGTCTGTCTGTCTGCCTCTCTCTCTCTCTCTTTCTCCCTTTTAAATTTAATTCTTGACTAATGAGTCTTCAGAATACATATATCAGTGTGATTCACTTCTATCATTTACTTTTATTTTAGATTTTATTATTTCTTTCTAAAAGCAATCAATCATAAATATTGATTGTTCTCACCTCCCCACCTCCCACTTCTCTACCACCCACTGCTGCCCACCTTTTTCTCTTAAACACACACACACACACACACAAACACAGACACACACACACACACACACACACACACACACACACACCTTTTGGTTTTATTTTGTGATATAAGATTAATAAAGGTCACTGTGTGACCATTGCTTGGAGTTACTGATTGGGACTTATGTGCTTAGCAGAGGATATGCATCTAATGACAATGATTCCCTCTCTCCCAGAATCTATTAATAGCCAATAATTTAGAGAAAAAGGGCAAGCCCCCTTGATCTGATCCCCGTTTTTATGGAGGTAGTCTTGTGTGGCCCCAGTGAAAGAAGGTGTGGTTGATGTGAATAAAAAATTATAATAGTTGTATTGAGCCTAGGAACTAGTAGTTTGTGACCTTTCAAATACTTTCAAGTTTTTACATCATATTTTTATATTTCTCTTTCACAAGGTTCTCTGAGCCTCAGGGAATATAGTAGAAGTTACTTTTAAGTGCATGAATAAATTGTGCCCTTAAAACACCTAGCCTCTTTTTATGTCCCCTCTCCTTCCTTCCCAGAATGCCCCATCCTATACTCAGGTTTTCAATATCAGTGTATGAGGAACAGCATGTAGTACTCGTCTGACTCACTTTACTTAACTTCTAAGACAAAGCCATAGGCTTATTGCAATGACATAATGACACTGACCAACCTCTACCATCCTGAGTCCCTTCACTAACCATGACTTTTCAAGAGTTGAGTTTGATGTCATCAGATCCTACTTCAACTGTCTTTACCAACACAGTTTATTTTTGTTTTTTGTTTTGTTTTGTTTTTGTTTTTGTTTTTGTTTTTGTTTTTTTTTTGCTCTTGTTGAAGAAGTGACCTATTTTTCCACTTGTTCTTCCCCCTCTCTTATTCTATCCACATTCTCTCTTCTTGGATTTTCTTAGTCCAACTGAAAAACAGAGGTGTTCAAGAGCCCAGGACCTTCCATCCTTACTCCAGTGTTTTTCCAATTTCATTTTATACTGGTCATTATCACTTTTTTCTTAACAGACTAAAAGCTGTTTGTAACTCTTCCATGTTCAGTGTTCAGTGTTGATAAAGACTTGGAAAAAATTTTTCATCAGCAGTATCATTTCAGTTGCAAATTAAGTCTAGCTGAACAATGGATAAGGTAATGCTTATTGTGAATGAATATTGATTATCGATTAATTTTTCATTAGATTGACATTTAGTTAAATTAAGAGCCAGACTCTAATGCTTGCTTTCTTTGTAGTTTGTTTTTAGCACCCTTGCTCCCACATAATGTTGACTACAAATGGTTCTAGATCTAGCTGTGACTCCTTCTAATATAACTAGTGATTGCAAAGGAAAATCATTAGCATGATGAAAAATTAGTTAAGAGAGTCTGCTACAATGTGTATACATATGTGGTTAAATAAATGTGAATGTCCTGCTGTCTCTCAGGGTGACTATCTTGCATGCTGATAGTGTACCAAACTAGGAATCTAATCAGATTGGCTCACCATAAATGGAAGTCTTTTATTTGGTTCTTATTTGGATCTAAAAAGTTACAGAAGCATATTTTCGGAGTCTATGCAAATTGATTATCGTGAAACAAATGGATTTATAGGCAAATTTTTTCAAAGAGAGGCTCTTCCAGAGTCTGACAAATGCAGAGGCAGACTCTCACAGCCAACCACTGGACTGAGAATAGAGTCCTTAACAGAGGAGTTAGAGAAAGGACTGAAGGAGCTGAAGGCATTTGTAACGCATGGGAAGAACAACAATATCAACCAACCAGACCACCCAGAGCTCCCAGGGACTAAACCACCAACCAAAGGGTACACATGGAGGGACCCATGGCTCCAGCTACATATGTAACAGAGGACGTCCTTGTGGAACATCAATGGAAGGAAAGGCAGGCCCTTGGTCCTGGGAAGGCTCGATGCCCAAGTGTAGGGAAATGCCAGGGCAAGGAGGCAGGAGTGGTGGGAGGGTGGGTGGGTGAGCACCCTTATAGAAGCAGGAGGAGGGGGGATGGAATAGGGAAGGTTCCAGAGAGGAGACCAGGAAAGGGGATAACATTTGGAAAGTAAATAAATAAAATATCCAATAAAAACAATTTTTTCATATAACCACTGTGCTTACTTTAACCAATAATAAAACCATAAGAATAACAAACATTATGAGCTATCACATATTGGAAAATAACTGAAGGTCATCAGTAAAGGGAAGAGCTTGAAAGGCAGTAAAAGACAAAGGGGTATCCTAAGATCGTCATTTCAGTTCCCATAATAAATTTCCCCTTGGAAAAGACAAACTAAGTTTGTTGCAATAAAAAATTCCCACCTTCAAATTGGTGTTGGGAGCGCAGGTTTGTTTTGTGCATCTAGCCTTATGCATTATCCTCCATGATGTAAGCCAACACAGATACACCATGGTATGTGTATCTTACTATGCTGCTTAGTCATGTTCTACCTGAGATGGAAGACTCAAAATGGAGTCAACTTGGATAAAAGTGGAATCTTACAAAATGATGACTAAAATCTATAGTAAAAGAAATTCATTTGATTATATTGCTTATATTTCTCTGAGTTTAGTGTACTATTTTCCATAGGTTAGAAACATTTACAGTAAGTGAAATCAATCATTACTCCAATAGATGGTCTATTTTAATTGAAACAGTTTTCCTAAATGTAACAATGTAATCTAGCCTTTAACTCATTGGTTGAGCAATATAGGAGCCTTGACTTTTGAATATCAAGGGGGGCTAATTTCAACATTAATAGAGAAGATTGCCTCGCCTATAGACTTGTATGAAGAATTGATGTTAAGTGAACACTTCTTACTTAAACTTCTAAGATGATATAAAACTTACATATGGCTTTATTATCTGTGCATACATGAGGATTGTAAATGATGTGCTGCATATGCAGTCTAAGGAGGTCCAAGACACACGTACTTTTTATTCATTCATATCTATTTCCAATAGTTCATCTAAATCCATGATGTGTTATAAGTGAGTTTCTATTGATACT
This sequence comes from Rattus rattus, assembly GCF_011064425.1. NCBI lineage: Eukaryota > Metazoa > Chordata > Mammalia > Rodentia > Muridae > Rattus > Rattus rattus. Next base: position 244,086,285 of record NC_046154.1, read on the forward strand.
CAGAGACTTTTTCATATGATGGTTGGCAAATATTTTCCATTGCCTCGAGATTTCCTTTTTTAATTTATTTTTATTTTATATTGAATATTTTTACCTTTATGTATGTAAGTATATCACATGATACTGGATGCCTGAGGAGACCAAAAAAGGGCATCGGATCCCCCTGGAACTGGAGTTATAGATGAGTGGTGAATGCTAGGAATTGAGCTTGGGCCCTTTGCAGGAACAGTGTTCATAACAAGCTAGCCATCTCTCCAGCCTTGCCTTACTATTTCTAGCGTTCTAAAATTATACGCCCATGATATCATTCAATTTATCAAACACTTTTCCGCTGTGGTATTTCAAATACTACTTGCCTTTCATGGTGTGGTAGTCTTGTGAGAATGTCACTTAGAGGCTAAAATGTTTATATATTTGGTCACCAGTTGGAAGTTTGTTTGGGTAGATTTATGTGATATAGCTTTGCTGGAGGAAGTACGTCACAGGTGAGAGGAGCTTTTGATGTTTGAAAAGCCATAAACTCAGTTATCTCTCTGCTTTCTGCTTTGCTTCGGGATGTGATTTCTGCTTCCGTTTCCATCAACACGTTTGCTCCTGCCTGTCATCCTTTCCTGCCATGATGGGCTCGCTTCTCATTTGAAGCATAAGCCCAAATAAAACCTTCCTTTCATAACTTTTTTTGGTCATGATGTCTTTCACAGCAATAAGAAAGGAACTACTACACGATCATAACTAACTGGTTCCAAACTTACATTTAGCTTACTGAAATGAAAGCAAGCAAAATTTTACTCAAGAAACTGTTGTGTATTGATCAGTGGAATCAAATCAAAGCCCCAGAAATAAATTCACACAGCTACAGAGACTTGATTTTTGATAAAGAAGCCAAAACCATACTGGAAAAATGAAAACATCTTCAACAAATGGGGCTGGTATAACTTTATATCTACATTTAGAAGAACACAAAAGAGCCACATGCATCACCTTGTTCAAAAAACAAAAACAAAAACAAACAAAAAAAATACCCACCTCAAATCCAAGTGGATAAAAGACCTCAACATAAAATCAGATAATCTACATCTCATAGAAGACAAAGTGGTAAATATCCTTAAACACATTTGTTGTTGTAAAAATATAAAAATAAAAAAAGTATAATTGTCTTTTACCCTGCTAGGTCCTGCACTGCAGTGCCCCAAGATATCTCCTAGATATCTTGTCAGAAACACATCCCAACTCCTCAGCAGCCCAGTGTCTCCTACCACCGCACACTTTCCTACACTCAAATCATCACATAAAAGAACACACAACACAATAATCTTTGACCCAATTGATAAGATATAATTACCCACCTAAACATACAAAGCCCAGTACCAACCATCCCTTAAGAACATTTCTAACCACCTGTAAAGGTACAGTGTGGAATCTTAACGTCACCCACCATATTGTCCTGCCACAGCTTCTCTCCCTGTCCCTCTTGTCTCTTCTTTTCCATTCCAGTTTCCTCCTCCTCCTCCTTCAAACTTCTCTCCCGCCCATCCTTCCTTCTCCTCCAATGACAGGCGTCCTTCTATCCTATACCTGCCTCTCACCTGTACTTTACAAATTCAATGGGGAGAAGGTTCTGGTAAAGTCACCTGATTCCTGAGTATGTGACTAGGCAGCTGTCCTTGGGGCAGTGGAATTATTAGCATCAAAATACAGATAACTTCAGGGCAAACCACAACACACTTTTGTACGTCTGTATAGAAGACAATTTCTTGAACAAAACACCAATGGCTCTGGCTCTAAGATCAACAATTGATAAATGGAACCTTATGAAACTGCAAAGCTTCTGTAAATCAAATGACACTGTCAATTTGAAAGAACAGCAGTCTACAGACTGGGAAAGGATCTTCACCAAACCTACATTTGACAGAGTATCTATAATTTATGAAGGACTGAAGAAATCAGATGCCAACAGACCAAATAATGCAATTAAAAAATGTGGACAGGCTAAACAGAAAACTCTCAATCTAGGAGTCTCAAAGGGCTAAAAGCACCTAAAGTCAAGTTCATAGTGCTCAGTCATCATGGAGATGCAAATCAGAACACCTCTAAACTTCCATCTCACAACCATCAGAATTGCTATGATAATAAACTCAAGAGATACCCATGCTGGTGAGGATATGGAGCAAGGGGAACCTTCCTCCATTGCTGATGAAAGTGTAAACTTGTACAATCGCCTTGGAAATCAATTTGGCAGTTTCTCAAAAAACTGGGAATTGTTATACCTGAAGACCCAGATATAGAACTCCTGGGAATATTCCCAAAATATACTACATCATTGCACAAAGACACTTTCTCAACTATGTTCATAGAAGTTTTATTTGTTATAGCTAGAAACTAGTAGCAACCAAGATGTCCCTCAACTGAATAATGGATAAAAAATATTGTCCATCTACACAATGGAATACTATTCAGCTATTGAAAACCAAGATATCATTAATTTTGCAGGCAAAATGATGAAATTGGAGAATATCTTCCTGAGTGAGGTAATCCAGACCCAAAAGAATGTGCATTGTATGTATTCACTTATAACTTGATATTAATCACAAAATAAAAGATACCCAGGCTACACTTTACAGTGTAGAAGAAACTAAACAAGAAGGGAGGTACAAGTGAGAATGCTTGAATCTAATTTAGAAGGCAGAATAAAATAGTCATAAGGGAGAGATGGAGGGAGGGAAGTGTTTAGGAGAGGGGATGGGGAGGGAAATGGAGGGAGTTCAGGATCAGATGTGGGGAGGGACAGGAGAGATAGCTATATCACTATGAGAAGGAATAGAAATCTTCAGTTGACAAGGGTGGGGATGTTGGGGGCATTTCAGGATGATGTCGAGACCTTGGTTAAGGGAGAAGCTCAAGAATAATTGAAGGTTTCCTTGGGTGTCACTTGCAGCATTGGGGATATGGAACCTGAAAAGGGCACCTTCTGTAGCCAGGCAAGAACCCTAGTAGAGTGATAGGGACAACAATCCACCCATAAAATTTTCATCACAAAATTTATCCTGTTTACAAGATATGCAGAAATGGGGAAGGGGTGGAGAAGAGACTGATGAAATGGCCAACCAATAACTGGCACAATTTGAGACCCATCCCATGGACATGCAAACAGGAGTCTAGCACAGACATCTTCTTAGAGGACCCTCTCTGCTGCTGACTTAGACAAATACAGACCCCTACAGCCAAACAGTGGTTGGAGCTTGGGGACTCTTAATTGGAAGCAGAGGAGGAAGGATTGGGGGCCCCAGAGGAGTTAGAAACTCCACAGGAAAACCAACAGAGTGAACTAACCTGGACCCTTGGGGCTCTTAGCAACTGAACCATAAGCAAAGAATAAACCACACCCTAGGCCACCCCACACATATGTAGCAGATGAGCAGCTTAATCTTTATGTGGGTTTCGAACAACTAGAATGGGGACTATCCCAAAATCTGTTGCTTGTCCATGGGTTTTGGATTCTGTTTAACTCTCCTATGTATTTGACCAAAAAACTGCTTGTGTGTGTAATTTTGTAGACGTGTGTGTGTGTGTGTGTGTGTGTGTGTGTGTGTGTGTGTGTGAATGTGTCTGTATGTCTTCATCAAAATGCCATGTCCTAACACAGATGTTATTATGTAATATTGTCTTATTCAAACTTACACTTCCAAACTAGTATGTAAACAAAAAAAAATCTGGAAAATTCAGCCTGGAATACACACCATGCTTGGGAGAGAAATAAACATTGTTATGCCCAGTGTCTTATCCAGCATTGCCAGTAGGGTCTGGTCTTATAGAAATTTGGACCAACCAGAGGTTCAAGGGAAATTCAGACTGAATTCAGGAATAAGAGAGAGAAACTAAGACCCACCATGACATTACTTAAGAACGCCCAGATGAGATTAGACTTTCTTGAAGGATGTTTGTGAAGCAAATATAAGTATAATTCTTTCCTGGAGAATATATCTCAAATGCAGACCTTCAGGGAAACTGTGTGAGGAAAACTCATATTTTATAGACTATGAGTTGAAAACAAAAATCACCAAATGTACAAGAAAAGTGTTGGCAAATACATAAACAACTCCCAAGCACTCAACCTCCCACTCCCTCAGATATCAAGAACGACAGCTATACATTATAAAATAACCTAGGCATCATATATTATTTAAACGAGCAACTACAAGTTGAGAGTACAGTTCAATGACAATACACTCACCTAACATGAGTAACATCTTAGGTTCAATCACTGGCAGAATCAGTAAGTAAATAACTGATTTTGAAATGTTTAATTTTTTTATATAGATGTGGCGCCCTCCCCAAAATTCCTTTGCTGAAGGTCATAGCACTAATATCACAGATTATGACCTTATTTAAAGTTGTTTCATATGCATTTAGTTATGGCAAAATAATAGTGGAGGTGTTGTGTATCTTTCATGATAAATCTTACATGTCAACTTACCTGAGTTTCAAAGGATACAATATGGATTAAGCATTATTCTGAATATGCCTGTGAAGATGTTTCTAGATAAGGGTGACATTTGTCCAGTAAACTGGACAAAGTAGATTGATTTCAACTTAGAGCATCAAAGAATGTAGTTAAAAAGAGAACCAAAGAAGGAAATTGGACAAGGGAACAGACTAAATACAGAAAAAACATATTGTAAAGGAAAGAAATCTCAAGAATTTCTCAAGAATACTTAATAATACTATAAAGAGAAGAAAGACACAAACAAAAGGAACTGAGAGCAGAGAACATAGATTCACACAAGTAATTCCAAAATTACAGAGACAAAAGAGGGAAGATTGTTAGTTCAAGGTAAAATAAGGAGAAAATCAGCATTAAGGGAATGAGTACTTAATATAAGTATGTCTCTATTCAGCAACCATTGTACAGCAGATAATACTGAAATAAAATCACAACCATAGCAATCACAATATTGTCAGGTTTGTGGTTTTAAAAATCAATTGAACCTAAAAATTTAGAGAGATAATATAAGTCTCAGTGGACCTAATAAATTTTCTCTTGTTGAAAGTGTGTAGATTTGTCATTGAGTATCAAGTCCCAGGAAAGTATGAGAAGAGTAAATATTTATACACAAAGTATTATTACATAAAATTCAATATAATAAAAGAAAACATGTTAATGAAATAAAAAGGCAAAAAGAAGCAATTCAGTGGAGGAACCAAAATTAGGGGATTAGACAGAGTTCAAGAAAGACCTAGAAAATGCAACATCCCTGAAAATTGTAGACAATAAGTCAATATGTCCTAAGATATATAAATTGATAAAGCTCCTTTTATTAAAGACCTTAGAAGAAAATTTAAAAATAACTAAAAGTCAGAGCTGGAGAGATAGCTCACCAGTTAAAAGCACTAACTGCTCTTCCAGAGATCTTGAGTTGAGGGCTCAGAAACCACATGGTGGCTCACAACCATCTGTAATGGGATCTAATGTCCTCTTCCTGTGTGTCTCAGGACATGCACAGTGTACTCATATACATAAAATAAGTAAATCTTTTAAAAAATAATAGCTAAAAGCCTTTACACTATAACTTGAAAATATCAACCAATATGTAAGGAAATAATAACTAAGATATAGTTGTCTTATATAACTGTTATATGAGATAGACATCATATAAAGACTTAAAAAATGAATATAGAATCTTAAAGGAAGCTCTGTACTATAAATTCCTAGCAAAGTATCCTCAAAATATATATCAAAAGTAAATATTGATAAAATTTAGAATCTTTTGTCATACTAGAAATTTACAATATGTACTGAATTATTAGGTAGAACAAACAAAAATGATTAGATATTATTACAACTTGTCATGCATTAAAGTTGTATGATTATAGAACCATCTCCTATTTATTATTTTGAAGTATGAACAGAATTAAAGAAACAAAACAAAAGATTGCCACATTCTGCACCATAAAGCATGATTCAACAGATTTCATTAACTACTCCCAAACAAAAAGTGTGGACCACGGCATGGCCGTAAAGACCTGAGAGAATGGCAGACAGATTGCATGAAGAACCCATAATAAACTTGTCTGTTAGTGTCATTCACTTCAAGAACACTCTCACATAGATTCTAGACTTGACCACAGGGCAACTTGACATTGAAGAAGATTGAAAGAGTGAATGAATGTCTGTACCTATTTCTTCTCATTTCAATCAGGATTACTGCTGGAGGGCAAGCCTAGGGCAGCTCACTGGAGATCTATGGAAGTTGATCACAAAACCAAGATCATGCAACAGGAGTTCCTACACAGCCTATGACCTGCCATATGATTCTTCCCAGGAAACACTCAGGCAGTGTATATGCAATGCCTACAAAGCACAGACTTATGGACAGGACCAGATAACTTATATCCCATAGACCAACGTGCTATCCTGAGTGGCTCATCATTTAACCCTTTCCTTTACTTGACTCTTCTGCCTTTGATCTTAGAGACTATGTGAGAATATTACATTCTGAACATCATTGTTTAAAAGCAAAAGTCAAGATGTTTTAAAACATTGCCTTCTTCCTCCAACAGGTGAAGGAAATTTATACATTACAAATTGACTCTTGACTATAAGGAAGTGGTGCTGAATCCCATGTTATTGTATTTTTGGAATTAAAAGTACACACGTTGAAACAAATGTGTGGTCTACACTAAAGAAAAAAAAATCAGCAAAGAAAAACTATAAGCCTATGTGCACCCTAGTGGTTACAAAGATTTGCATCCCATCTAGCCCCATACTACTAGATGATGAGTCTTCTCATAGAGTTCAAAGATTCCTCAATAATGGAGCTGATGACAGCACTCACATCTTTAAAGGCATAGGAAGATTATACACCTGTCTGTATGAAGCCTGAGTAATTTATTTAATAGGCACACCTGCTCTTGGCATCTGTAAAACATTTGGAAAAGTGACTTGAGTCTCATCCCAACTGCTCAGTGTCCCCTAGAATGGCCCACAGGGAAGAAGAAAGTCATATGCAGAAGGAGATAGTCTTGTTTCTTGGAATTAGTTGCTATGGAAACATTGTCGGAAGCACATTGGAAGAACTGTATATCCCAAGTTCAAAGGATAAGCCCCTGCAATAGGTGTTAGTTGAAAGGAGGGTTGTGAAAGTGACCCCTGACTCTCAAATTCTATGTGATAAAAATTATTCTCACAGCTATGGCACTATGAAGCAACATTCACAAGAAGCAAGTTCATTAGGGTTTTTCTTTTGAATAGAGAACCCTGGAATCCTCAGAAAACATGATTCAGTTTTATATTTTTGTGATAATCTGAGACTCTGCAGAGTTCATAGTGAATCCTTAGATATTATGGAATGCTCACTCTGTGCTCGATTTCGGATTCAGAACTGTGCTTCTTCTATCATTGCCAGGAAAGAGCCCCTCATCTTACAGAGACAAGTGAATACATTCTTACATAAATCAATATCATGTATATATATATGTGTGTATGTGTGTGTGTGTGTGTGTGTGTGTGTGTGTGTGTGTGTGTGATTGTACATACACATCTAAGCACATGCACAGAGCAGAGGTCAAGTGTTTGATATCTCCCTAAATTGGTATCTATGTTATTTTGAAACAAGATCTCACTTTACTTGGAGTTCATGGATTAAGTTAGCCAAGAAGACTCAAGTATACTCCAGTCTTCCTATGCCACAACCGCACTGTAGGGCGAGAGGTATTTACTGTTAAGCTAGCTTCTTTTGTAGGTGCTAAGAACTCAAATTCAAGTCCTCCCACTTGTCCTGAAAGTACCTTACCAAGTAAGCCATTTCTTCAGTCACTCAAGCACTAATTTTTAAGTATGCTAATAACGGTAAATGGATTGTACCATGCACCATGCATTCCATGGACATTGTTATGATCTCCAGAATTTCCTTGGAGTACAATAATGATACAGGAGGGTGAAAACAGGCCACATAGTTCATGGGAAGAGCAGGTGACCAAACATAATACTACAAAGCTCCTTTACTTTCCAATACACATGAAGGCCACAATCATTAAAACCACAGAGAGTGGCTCCATCCTGCCTTATATGGTAGGCACGAACTTCTTATCTTCATAGCTATTGTCATTCTTTCCAGTAATGATCTGGAGGGGAAAGTATTATGCTTTCCATTTAGGAAATGAGTAAGTGGTACCCAGAGATAAAGAGACCATTCTACCTACTGCAGTGAACAAAGGAAAGAGCTGAGTTTTGGCACTGGCAGATGAGGTCTAGAGTCTTTGAGAGTTAACTCATTTCAGTTAAAGTCTTTGAGCTGGGGCTTAGCATACAGGAGGTCTGAGTATCAGGAAGTGATCTTAGTGTTAACGCCACAGAGGAAAAAAAACAAACGACACAAGTCTGGGAAAAAGCAATCTTGACTTCTGGTCTTAAATTCCCTCAGTAGATCCCCCAAGGATCTCGAAAGATGAGATCAACTTTAAAAGTTGCTTCAAGCAGAGTAAACTAGGCCAGGACTTACTCTATTCCTTTGATCAATCGATCGCTTGATACAAATTGCTCTATGGTGGTTCTTTCAGCTAAGGGCAATGGCCAGGAAGGATTGTGATGTACGGCTGTTAGGAACCAGCAAACTACACAACTGTTTCTGTACAGTAATCCTATTGTACTTCCAACTCTGAGAAAGGACTCTGCATAGTTTTGCAGATGAGAAAAATACCACTGAAATTGACTTGCTGTAATTTGGCTAGCAGTTATCTCTGAATGAGATGGGTAGAACCTTACTAAAATTCAGGCCTTGTCCTCTCTCAAGCTAATTTTGACATCTGTCTATACTGTCTCACAGCACCTCAACAGTAAATGAGAATATCCTTATGTAGTCAAACTGCTGAGGGAAGCTATATTTTCCCCTGCCACTGGGATATTCTTAGATATGCTCTTCTGTGTACCCCCAGAGCATCCACTATATCATGGAGCAGTTCTTTTGGAGTTAGTCTCCTCAGTAGTGGACACAGGGCTTCCCAGGAGTGATATATTGTGACTCAACATCTGCTTTGTATCTAGACAACATGATGGAAGGCAGAACTCTACACCATACTCTTGTCCTATTCAAGCAAAGCTTATGCCTCAACACCAAGGTCCCCCTCCACCAAATAATATTAATAATAACAATAGTAACAATAATAACAACAACAACAACAGTAATAATAATAATAATAATAATAATAATAATAATAATAATAATAATAATAATGTTCAGCATAACCCTCGGTCCTGCCAAGACTGAATCCCCAGCGAACATGATTGTTGGGGGGAGGGCGGTAATGGGGGGAGGATGGGGAGGGGAACACCCATCGAGAAGGGGAGGGGAAGGGGTTAGGGAGATGTTGGCCCGGAAACCAGGAAGGGGAATAACAATTGAAATGTAAATAAGAAATACTCAAGTTAATAAAGATGGAAAAAAAAAAAAGAATGCTCTCTTCCTTGTAGGTCCTCTGCCTGAAACTGTAGCTACAACATCTATAAAGTGTTCATCTGAACCTTTCCAACTAGGGGCCTGACTTTGATCATTTAGCTCTATTTGAAATCAAGTTTCCAGCCACATCAAGGGCCCTCTATCTCCCTTATAGCAATATCTAAGACTTCTCATTCTTCTGCACTTTGGTTTGTGGCATAAGAAAGTGTCTGTGTGTGTTTCCAAGGAGACCTTCTGACATATAAGCCTCCCTTTTCGTTACTGAAAAATCAGTCTCAGGCTTTCAAGGTTTTGGTTTCTTCCTTGAAGCTACACACTTCATCACTCAATCCCACAGCCCAGAATGTACCCTAAGACACTTGATCAGTGCCCCAAGTTCACTGTAGGTTGAAGGTTTAAGGATCTGAATCTCTGAACTACCCTAGTTCTAAGACTAGCTGAATCTGCAGGGAGAGATGCTCTGTGGATTTTTTCTAAGAGTACCAACATGGATGGAGGGATGCAGGCTTGGCCTTTGATGTGAGGGGTAAGCAGCCATAGGATCACAGTGGATGCACCTGGTTTGGCAGTCTATGTTTCAGGACACAAAAGGGGTATTGTGTACATCTACCACACCTATTCTTGGTAGGAGTTATGACCATGGCATTTGTTTTAGTCAGTGTTGTTCACCCAATTCACCTTCTTTGCGTGTGGGCTGTACATTCAGAACAACTATGCTGACTCTGGGAGAAGAATCTAACACTGGGATGGGCAAATCCTTTATGCAAAGGGTGATTTCTCTGAAACACTTAGCTATATGTTGCCAAGTAGGTAATTCTGCCTACAGGATGAAAGCCACCCTCGCTTTACTTTGCTACCATGAGATGTCCAAGTGAGGGATTTATAAAGTGAAGTAGAGAGTAAAGTGTCCATAGTAGAGAAAAGTCTAGTCATCCACATTGAGATTACTTCAAGGAGTCATCTCCTATAACATAACCTGACCTCTGCCAAACCAAATCCCTTTGATAAAACACATTTCCATTTCACGTGGAACTGACAGATGGAAAGACTAAAGGAAATCCCAGACAGCCTTGCCAGTTGCTTACTAACATCAGAAACCTGTGAAGAGGGCCTAGTAATGAGAACCTACTATGTTCAATCTGTCTTTATCGATGTTGAAACAAAGTAGGAAAATAATATGCTGAATGACCAAGAGACTTAATAATCTAGCAGAAAACTCAGTATCGTTTGCTCAGTAAAGATCCCTTTTCTACTGAGCAAACATTGTTATTGGTTCATTGGTTCTCTGGTTACCAAATGTTCCAATTAATCAAAATTCCTGTATCTGCCATAATGTATGACAGTGTAAAACAGTGCCAAGCACAGAGGCTATGTTTTTCATGGAGAGAGGTGGGGGAATAGAGAGAGAGCCAACATTGTGTCATGTAGACTATGCAGGGACTTCCCAATACTCTTTGGAATTCTCACCTCAGAAAGTGGAAACTGCAAGCATACAGATCTTGCAGCGCTAAAACTGTTAGGCTTGCCTAGCTGGCCACGGAAACTTAAACATTCTCTGCTCTTGAGTAAACAGTAAAATGAAGACATGGGTGCCCCCTCCCCCAATGCTTGGCATCGCCTTAACTATTCAGGTAACAACATAACGTTGGTAGGAAAGGAGCATGCTCAAAGTCCCTACCACAACTGACGAATCCAGGGGGGGTGGGGGTGGGAGGGCTCAAGAGCCACAGGAACTCAGCTCAGCACTTTATTTCATTCACTGGTTTAATACTCAGAGTGACATTTCAGATTGGCTGCTACTGTTCTATTCTCCTATAAGGCTATCAAGCAAACTGAGGGAAAAATGATGCTGAATAAATTTCACAAGCTCCTATTACTGAGTTGCAATAAGTCTTACATTCTGTTGAAACCACTGTCAATTAGATGTCATTGCTGTCTATTTACCTATCTGTTTTCTCCTGATAGATTGGAAAATTCAATGTCTTTTTGCAACCATGTTTCCTGGGGGTTGCAGTAAACAGTATCAGTTAAATGAGTTAAGCTCACACACAAACAGGCCAGGAAGTAAACAAGTAAAGAAACAAACTGTCCAATGCAGCTTCTTCCATAGCATCTTCTGTCTACAAGCCAGCTGTGAGAGATTATCTTTTACTCCTCTTTACTATAAATCACTGTTTCTCAACCTTCCTAATGCTGCAACACTCTAGTATAGTTGTTCATGTGGTGGTGACCTCCAACCATAAAATTATTTTCACTGCAACTCTATAACTGTCTTTTTGATAATGTTATAAATCATAATGTAAATATCTGTATTTTTCTGATGGTCCTAGATGACCCCCAAACCGGTCCCAACCAATAGGTTGGGAATCATTATCATTACTCTAACTACTCTAAGGGATTGGTTTCAAGTTTTCCCATTAAAACTGTTGCTCCAATCCCTATGCAGTTAAAAAGAAAAATCATATTCCTTGATCACAATTCTCTTTGCAGTTAGACTATCAGAAGCTACTCTGAGGAATAGCTAGAAGGCAGAGTGAGCCAAGGTGCATCTGGAGGAAGATTGAGTAACCAGAGGTCTTGGCAACTGCTCTGGTGAAAATTTGAGGAACATCATTAGATTTCAAGGGCCCTTGACTAAACACAATGGGTTATCAATGGTACCACATTAGGGGTCAGCTGTTACAAGCTGGACACTGCACACTCACTCAACTGCACAGGCATTCCTGACATTAACACATCTGTAGACTTGCCTACTTGTCCTCTATGCCTTGTTTCAGAGTCCAGTTTACTTTTTCTGTCCCACATCACTAGCCATTGTCCTGCCTGGGAAGAAATCATCAGTTGTGTGATATCAGAGAATCGGGAAAGTCCTCACTTACATCTGTGACTGCTCTGCTGATTATAAATGTGGAGACTATAATTACAGTTAATCAGAGTCATTTTCCTCCACTGATGGCTAACCAGGCTTCCTCTTCTGCCAACATTTCTTTCTCTTTCTATCGGACATCTCTGACACATACATAACTGCCCATACATATTGTCTCTTATGGTAGGATACAAGCACTACCAGGACAGATTCTTTGTCTTGGCCACCTCTGTATTACCAGAACCTATACTGAACACATAAGGAGCATATTAAGCAATGTGTCCTATTTAAAGGTAAGGATGTGTGCTTATCTTGAGGGACCAAGTGTGGCAAGAGTTCCAGCACCCTGGTCTCGCGAGACTGTTAATCATCTATTCTTTTAATTGGATATTTTTATTTACATTTCAAATGTTTTCCCCTTTCCCAGTTTACCACCCAGAAACCCCCTACCCAATCTTCCCCACCCCCTGCCTCCATGAGGGTGCTCCCCCACTCACTTCCTCCCACCTCCTTACCCTGGCATTCACCTACACTGGGGCATTGAGCATTCACAGGACCAAGGGCCTCTCCTCCCATTGGTACCCAACATGGCCATCCTCTGCTACATAGGTGGCTGGATGTGGCTCTTTGGTTAGTGGTTTAGACCCTGAAAGCTCTAGGGGATCTGCTTGGTTGATATTATTATTCTTCCTATGGGGTTGCAAACCCCGTCAGCTACCTCAGTTCTTTCTCTAACTCCTCCATTGGGGACGCCATTTTCAGTCCAATGGTTGGCTGTGAGTGTCTGCCTCTGTATTTGTCAGGCTCTAGTAACATCAATACCATGTCTGATGGGAGGAAGGGCAGATAGGATGGCTGAGGTGTGAAGAACCAAGGCGTTCCTAAGCTTCAGCGTCTGCGAGGTGGTGCGGCTACTACGTGATGGGGTCCAGGTGAGTCTGGACTCTGCAGTTTTAAGTCTACCTCGCACTATTTTCACCACTAGACTAGCAGAAAGGACCCTGTCGAGTGTGTTTCTAGAAACAGAGAACATAACAGAAAAGGAAAGTGAGTGATAAATGAATAGATGAACGAAGAAACTGGCAAGCTCTTAAGAAAAACGACTGTGATGAGTTGAAAGCAGAGAATCGTGGAGTTTTCAGACCGAGTCAGACAAGTAATTCTTTCAGCCTGAGGTCCAGACACCAGAGTCCAAGAGAAAACAGAAGGGAGAATGAAGATTCCAGTGCTTTGAGTGCCTACACTCAGCGAAAGCTCAGGAACACGGCCCTCTACTGCCCCACTGTGGCTCAGCCTGCTAGGAATTGTCCAAACGCTGATTTCTACATCCTCCATGCCGCGTTTTGGCAATAAGCAGTCTTTTGCCTTCTCATCCAAGAGTTTAAGAAAGGCAGGATCTTCAGAACTTTGTCCCACATGGTGAGAAAATATTGATATTTTTTCTTGAAAAGATATTAAGATACCTCTCTGTATAAGATTCGGATTCATATAAACCTGTGCAGGCATGATACAGGAAACAAGATAAAAGCAACAAGAACACTTTATCCAATTGATCAAATAACCAAAATCTCTAATGCTATTTACAGACCACAACTCTTCCTGGGCCAAGAAGTTTATGAATGGTAAGAAAATTGAGTACTCGGTGTTTGATCTCAAGACAATAAACACTTGAGAATGTTGCGTTGTTACATTGATGGGTGGATATAAATGTTTATATACAGACAAAAGTCCCATCTGTAAATTCTATTGGGTTATATAGTCATAAACAGACCCTTACTTTTGATAAGTAAATGATATTCCTGTCAAGAAAATAAAAAACTCTGTTTTTAATGTGCCAGACTGTTGCAACCCTCCTTTCTGCTGTAAAGATACATTTTGTTTCAGTATCATTCTCAATTAAATGTAACATTTACTTTGTATATAAAGCATTCCTCAGAGTGCATAATGTTTGAAGCTTCATAAAAGAATAAGTGAAGGAATCCTCACCATTGAATATGAATATTGTAACATTGTATGTTGGAGAACATGACCCCAAGAGAGCTTTATTGAGAGACTGGGAATTTTTGGCTTTTCCATTTATCCCTCCCATTGCACCCTCACACTGCCCTTTCCTCTATATCCCCTCCCATTTTCCTTTGAGAGGGTGGTAGCCTCCCTGGGTATTCTCCACCCTGGGATATCAAGACTCTTCAGGGTTAAGCACATCCTCTCTGACTGAGTCCAGATAAGGCAGCCTTGTTAGGGGAGTAGATTCCACAGACAGGAAACAGCTTTAGGGTACAGCCCCCACCTCAGTTGTTGGGGGACCCACATGAAGGCTGAGTTGTACATCTGCTACACATGTGCAGGGAGGCCTAGGTCCAACCCATGTATGTTCTTTGTTTGGTGGTTCAGTCTCTGAGAGTCCCCAGAGGTCCAAGTTAGTTTACTGTGTTGGTCTTCCTGTGGAATTCCTATCCCCTTCAGGGCTTTCAATCCTTCCCCCCAACTCTTTCATAATAATCCCCCAAGGTTTGTCCAAGGTTTGTCTGTGGGTCTCTCCATCTGTTTCAGTCAAAAGTTGGATGAAGCCTCTCAGAAAAGTTATGCTAGGCTGCAAGCATAGGGTGCAATAGTGTTAGGGATCAGTGTTTGCCTATGGAATAGGTCTAAAGTTGGGCTGGTTATTGCTTGGCCATTCCCTCAGTCTCTGCTCCAGCCCCTGACCCTGTGTTGCTTTTAGACAGGGCTATATAGACTTTGTCTCAAAACAGTAAGAAACCTTGCATAATGGGCAGGTAGGGTGACTTGGCATGTAAAGTTGTTTGCCACCAAGCTGGCGACCTGAGTTTGAATTCAAGGATCCACTTGATAGGAGAAGATTAATTCACAACTTGTCTTTTAGCCTCCACACAAGTGCAGTGGCACACTGCACGTAAATGTAAAACATGCACACCATGGTAAAAATAGGGGACTGGCACTACGTTTTAGGATTATTTTGTTATTTCACAGGAATGATCACACTGAGGAAATGGAAGTTAAACTTGGTCTTTGAACAGATACTGTTACCATGGGGTGGAGGTGGGCTAGGGCAAAGATTAGTGCTGAGAAAAAGGCACAGTCACTGTTGCTTGGTTCACGTTGTCTAGCCATTGGTTAGGTCTGCATTTCAGTTAATGTTTCCAGGCAGTAGAGGAATGACCCAGTGACTAAAGAATGTTTGAAGTAGAAGTAGCAAAAGAATCACTAAATGTCAGGCTACTCTTTGGGAAGGGCTCTTCTGGGTGTGGCCTTTGTTAATATTTTCACTAGCATCATTTGCACTTAAGAGCTGTTCAGAGAAGCAGATTGATTAGGGAAAGACTGTTAGTGCCTCTACAGCCAGGAGACTAAGCACATTCTTTAGCCTGCCTGCTCCTGGTTTAGGTTTTTGTTACACAACACCCCATTTCCCTTTAAGTACCAATTTATGCTCTGCTTTTCTACTGTCAAATAATGCATAACAAAATATCCCGAATTTAGTGCCTTAAAAACATCACAAAACATTGTTTTTTTACTTCATGATCAGGCAGGTTTTCTAGGCTCTGGTTGGCTTGTTTTGCCTGGGGTTTTTCATAGCATGTCACTCGAATACGAATGAAAAGTTCTGGAGGTGGTATGACTCATGTGGCTGGACCTTAAATACCATTGACTGCGTGTTGACAGTTGGAATTGGCTGTCATCTTGCAGCTAAACCGGGGCTGTTGAGTGTCACGCTGAGACATGCTTGAGTATCTCACCCTGTGGAGGCTGGATTTGGAGCCAGAACTTTCCAGGAACAAATGTTCCAAGAGACTGAGACGCACTGCCAAGCTAATTAAGGCCTATGCCCAGAGACTTTAGAATGTAAATTCTGATGCTTGCCACTAGTAAGAGAAACACAGGATCCATTGATGGGTTGTCATAAAAGTACAGCACAAATAATGCTTTCAGAATGTGGTACATTGTGACCAAGTTGGTAAGATAAGGCGCAGGCATGCTGTTCTGTAATTTGGTACATTAAAATAAAAGCACAGATGTTTCACATGCCCCAGTTACTCAAGAGCATTACTGAAGTGTTATCTGGGTCTCTATTTTTCATTTTCATTAGCATTTATTAATATTATAAACTCTGCTTTCATATGACTTATCCCATATGTATATAATACCTTTCAAGTCCCTCCCTGACCAAAGTCCCCTGTTCCCCTCCTCTACTGCACTCTGTTTTCTTCCATACATCATCTCTGCTATTCCTTTTTTCATTTCTTTTCCTTTAGTTATTCTTGTTATGTGTATACATTTTATAAATATATACATGGAGCATGATGAATCCATTTCATTTTTCTCTTGTGTATAATGATTGCTGGGCTGACCACACAGTACTTAGATAGTAGAACTTAGAAGTACTACTACTTAGAAGGATCATCCCTCAAGAAGACTGCCAATTATTTTGTTGAACCACTTCCAACAGTTTATAGCATATATAAGCATTTATATTTCAAATAAAGAAGACTCAATTTGATATGGACCTTTACCTAGTAAGCCCTGCCCATTCTTCTTTTTGCTATATACTTTGTTTGCCAGGGAAAAGGTCGGCATTAGAAGAGGGTCTACAGAGTTCAAGAGTGCTCCTTCTTAGGATAACCTTAAATTCTCTGCCATTGTGATTACTAGCAAAACACTTGCTCAATATTGGACCTGTGGCATTCCATAGTGAGTGTTCACAAGGCTCCTCCCACTCTAGGGATCTATTGGCAGTTGATAGTTGCTGAGAGAGGAGAAACATATTTGTTGCAGATGTAAAAGTTGGGAAGTTTCTCATGATTGCTACTATAAGTAATCTAATTCCACTCACTGGTTCAGAAGTAAATAAATAATGGAAGTTCTGTTTCCTTTTACTCTATTTAAATCTACTCTGATCTGTCTTACACCTCTTCTACCACTGTGAGACTGTCATAGTAATTATCAATCGGATAAAACCAATGGCTATTGGCACAGTTTCATATTATTTGAATGGCTAGCAATATCTGGTAGCAATGAGTCACCCTTTTTGTAAGAATTTACATAGCCTTCTAACACCATAACCACATATGTCACCTGCTATTTACATTGTTAAATTCTTAGCTTTCTCATTTCATAAAAGTATCACAGTGTCACCCAACTCTGAGTCCTTACTAATTTCTTTTTAAAATATTTATTATTATTCCCAATCGCATAAGTATCATGATTAATTTCAAACTTCCTAGTATCCCAAGCTTTCTTTAACTATGCACTGCTCATCCCTGATATGTGTAGTTAGCACATCACACTTAACATGCGTTAGTGTAATTCTTATATCCAGCCCTCAAAGTGTGCTCTTCTTTAGATTTTACCTGGCCTGAAGGAAACCTATTTTTCTAAGAGTTTAGGGCAAGAACATGAGATTATAATCTAATTCTTTTATTTAGGTAGGGGGTTTGTATACTGTTTTTCTTTTATTTTCTCATACATCATATCCTAACCACAGTTCCTCAACTCTTCCCACCCCTCCACCTCCCATTCCCTTAGATCCACTCCTCTTTCCTGTCAAATAAAAGAACAGTCCTCTCAAGGATATCTACTAAACATTGCCTATCAAGTTACAATAAGACTAGGCACAAAAACAATGACTTCAGGAAATGCTTAGGCAAATGGATGGACCTAGAAAATATCATCCTGAGTGAGGTAACCCAGTCACAAAAGAACATACATGGTATGTACTCACTGATAAGTGGATATTAGCCCAAAAGCTGGAATTTTAAGAAAAAAGTCACAGATTATATTAAACTCAAGGAGAAGGACAACCAAAATGTGGATGCTCCCTTCTTTCCTAGAAGGGAGAACAAAATACTCACTGGAGGAAATATATGGACAAAGACTGGAGCAGGGACTGAAGAAAAGGTCACCCAGAGTCTGCCCTACTGGGGATCCATCCCATATGCAACCACCAAATGCAGTCACTATTGCTGATGCCAAGAAGTACTTGCTGACAGGAGCCAGATATGGGTGTCCCCTGAGAGGCTCCACCAAAGTCCTGCTGATACAGATGAGGATGTTTGCACCTAACCATTGAACTGAACAAGGGGACTCCAATGGAGGAGTTAGAGAAAAGACTGAAGAATCTAAAGGAGTTTGCAACACCATAGGAAGAACAATGATATCAACCAAACAGACCCCACCAGAGTTCGCAGGGACTAAACCATAAACCAATGAGTACACATGGAGGGACCCATGACTCCAGCCACATATGTAGCAAAGGATGGCATTGTCCAGCATCAATAAGAAGAAAAGCCCTTGGTACTGTGAAGGCTTGTTTCCCTAATGTAGGGGAATGCCAGGGCATTGAGGTGGGAATGGATGGGTAGGTGAAAGTGGGAGCATCCTCATAGAAGCAGGGTGAGGGTGGAAGGTTATGAGGAGGGGATAACATTTGAAATGTAAATACATAAAATATCCAAGAAGAATAAAATTTAAAAGAAGACTAGACACAAACACAAACACTTATGTCAATATTGAATGAGGCAACCCAGTAGGAGGAACAGAGTCCCAGAAGGAGGCAAAAGAACCAACCCCCATTATCACTGTTAGGAGTACCACAAATACACCAAGTTACACAATCATAATATATATGCAGAGAACCTAGCCCTGACCCATATGTGCTCCATGATTGTCAGGGCAGACTCTATGACCCCTATGTGCCCTGCTTAGTTGATTCTGTGGATCATGTTCTTGAGGCATCCTCTACCCTTCTGGCTCCTACAAACTTCCTTCCTCTCCTCTGCAAGGTTCACCTGGCTCCCCCTTGTGTTCGGCTATGGTTCTCTGCATCTGCTCCCGTCTGTTTCTGAATAACCCTTCTGATGACAATTGGGCTAGTCATTGATCTATGGGTATAGCAAGTATTAGAAATCATTTCATTGAGTTTTGTTACTTTTGTTGGTAGTGGTGGTAGTGTTTTTCTTTTGTTTTGCTTCAGTTTTGCTTTTTATGTTTTTGGTGTTTTTTTGTTTTTTTTTTTGGGGGGGTTGGGTTTTATCTTGGGTCTCTGTGTTATCATCCTGCCTCTAGTTCCTGATACTCCAGGCAGTGTCAGGAATATGCTCATCAATCTACCTCAAGACCCAGCTCTAGCACTCTTAGTCATACCCAAAGGACATGCAATCCCACCACAAGGACACTTGCTCGTCCACATTCATTATTCATAATAGCCAGAGACCTGGAAACAATCTAGATGTCCCTCACTTGAAGAATGTTTTTTATAAAGTTGTAAATTTACAAATAAAGTCTTACTTGGCCACTTAAAACAGTGACATCATGGAATTTGCAGGCAAATGTATGAACCTAGAAAAGATTACCCTTAGTGAGGTAACCTAGACCCAGAAAGACAAACATGCAAGCACTCACTTATAAGCAGACATTAATTGTTAAGTAACTGGATTATCATGCTACAATCCACAGACCCAGAGATGATATATAACAAGAACAGCTCAAAGGGGCAATGCTTGGATCTCTCTGGGAAAGGAAAACAGAATGCTTTGTGGATGGACTAGAGACAAGTAGGGATGGGAATAGGAAGGATCCAGTGGGAGAGGAACGGATAGACGGCAAGACTATTGCAACAGATAACTCAATATAATTCTTAGCCCTATAAAATAGCCCATCTACAAATTCTCCATACTTCTAAAATATATCCTGAATGTGGGTTTCTTTGCCATTTTTTTTTTACTGCTAAAGTCCAAATCCACATTACTGCCAAAATTGCTTATATAGTCTCTTTACTGTTTCCCTTTGTTCAAATTCATTTCTTATAATCTACATGCAACAGATCAGCAAGATTCATCCTTGCAAGACTAGGCATCATTTCACTTCCTTGCTCAAACTCTCAAAGGCTTTCCAGCTCATTCAGCCTAAAGAAAATCTTTTGATATGTTCTATAAGGCAAATAAGCATCTTGTTACCAAGGAGCTCATGGGATCCTCTCATAATTGTATAGTAACCTTCACTCGGGGTGGATTTTAGGCTGAAAGCCTAATGGCAAGGCAAAGTGAGGGGAAGCCCATGCTGTTAGGGTCATGCTTTCCACTTGTTCTTCACGTCATGGTGGGCACTGTCGTAAAAATTAAAATGTGCACCCCGCATACCTCCATAGGCTTCTCTTCACACTTCTGTGAACCTCTCTATCTATTCCTGTTTGGATACTCCTTATTTGAAAGCAAATAAACCCTGAAGGCTCACTAATCCGAATTATTTCATTTACAGCAATACCCTTTTCTGACTGTTTAGCAACTGAGATAGATCATATTTATTGACAGAGTGAATGAACTAGTTCAGTTCTGCACTGGGCAGGCTCTGGAAGTTTACATATCCTCCCTTCAACTTTTGGACACATTAAACCTCATCTTCCCTTTATTGCTTCTCTCCAAGGGAAAGTAAGGCTGAAGCTGTTAACTGGGAGAGCTCAGAGGGAAGCTTAAGCAGGTCTGATCCAGCCCTTCAGCGAGTGTAGCAGCACCCTCAATACAGGAAGTGCCTTATTAAACTCACTCCTTATCCCTTTACAAAACAGACAGTAACACAAGGTGATAAGGGTCTAATCTATGAAACATAAAATACTACATGAATTGCAGGATCCCTGGTAAAAATACACCAAGCTTTACTTTTGAATGTGCCTGCTATTTCTTAAAGTTTTTGAAGAGTCCCAATATCAGAACTCTAAGGTGGACCTTGAGTAAGAGGATACCAACGGCTTCTCCTGATGACATGTAGAGATGAAAAGTATCTATTGAATGCCCCGAACCAGAATTCACACTCCAGAAATTCTGCCTTTCGTTACAACATGCATCTTTAGTCCAAACCTTTGTTTCATCAAGTTATGTAACTGGGCTTAGCCTCTCTTTCAGCTCACTAGGAGCAAAGTCAATCCAACCAGGTCAAATTTAACCCAATTGATACATTGGAGAGTTTTCTACTCTAATACCGCATCCAGAGTTCACAGTACACACTTTAAAGACAGTCACTCTGGTGAGTGTTGCTTCCTCACCTGGGCCTCCACAGCACAACTTAGGACTTCCTTAAGTGATCTTCGTGTTTCAATTCAACTCTGAATGTCTTCGATTCTCCTCTATTTTTCCTTTAGTCCTTCCCATGTTCACCCCCTCCCCACCTTGTTCTCTCTCAAATTCTTGGCCTCTGACGTTTTATTTTAAGCATTGTTATATAAATATGCATACATATGTTCACTACTTCTATGTATATGATTTCATGACTAATAATTTGGTATAGGATGACCAATCAGAGAAGAGGTGGTTTACCCTTGGGAAACTATTTCTCCTCTTAGTATTTCTTATTTGCCTGTAATTCTTTTCCAGGTTTGGGAGCTCTATGAAATCTCTCTCCATGTTCTTGTGTCTATTGGTGTCTTCCCTGTTTTTTATCATTACTGCTTATGTTACATGGTTGATTAAGTGCATGGAAAGGGGGAAATAACGCATGATAAACTCATTTCATTTACTTATAATTTATACACTTAAATGCACTCGTGCTAGCTTGTTTGCCCTTAAATGTGATTGTTTTGTTGCCAGCAATAGACTCATCTCCAAGGAATACAACAGGAAAAATTATATTCAGGAAATATGGAAGTCAGGGCTCAGACAGGAACTCATGAGGTAAAGATGAATGTGCTATAATAGACATGGCATTAGAACAGTGCCTTCTTGCCTTTTTGGTAAATAGATGAATAAAATTAACATGTGAAGCTGGGCAACTTCAAGCTCTGCATACTGGAGACTGAACAACCATTCATTTACGTCACCATAAACTAGGAAGCATTACATTACTATCGGTGCTCCTCCACCCACCCACCCATTCCCACCTCACCACCCCAGCATTCCCCTACACTGGGCCATCAAGCCTTCATAGTACGAAGGATCTCTCCTCCCACTAATGCCAGATAAGGCCATCCTCTGCTATATATGCAGCTGGAGTCATGGGTTCCTCCTTGTGTACTCTTTGGTTGGTGGTTTAGTCTCTGGGAGCTCTGTGGGGTCTGGTTGGTTGATACTGTTCTTTCTATAGGGTTGAATGCCGGTTCAGCTCCTTGGTCCTTTCTCTAACTCCTCCTCTGGGGTTCCCATTCTCTATCCAATGGTTGGCTGTGAGCATTCACATTTGTATTTGTCAGGCTCTGGCAGAGCCTCTCAGGAGACAGCTAAATCAGGCTCCTGTCAGCCAGCACTTCTTGTAGATGGATTTTTGAATAATGACTTCATTCATTTTGGGGAAACATACACAATATATTTTCATGCTTTTCATTTTCCTCTCCTGACTCCTCACAGATCTTCTACAACCCTATCCATCCAACTTCATTTTCTTCTGCCTCCCTTTACCCCTACTTAAAAACATGGAGTCCAATCTGTGTTGGCAGTTGCTTCTAAGCATAGAGCCTGCTCTGGAACGTGGACAATATACCAAGAGTTACTCCATTGAATGAAATTGACTTTTCCTCACCCATCAGTAATAAAATGCTAATAGCTCCTTGGTTAAATGTGAGACTCCACTCCTCTCTTTTGTGTTGGAATTTTGTCTGCCTTGAGTTTATGCAGATCTTGTATGTACTGTCTCAGTTTATAGGGATCCATATGTGCATGTTGCACATGGAAAACACTGTTTCTTTGAATTCATTGATCACATCTGGATCAAACACTTTTCTACTTCTCCATTTCACAACTATCCTCAATTCTTGGGAAGACAGGGTATAATATTAGTTTCCATGTGTCTGATCAATCCTAAAGCCTCTTCATCTTTGAACCTTGGCCAGTTGTTAGGCTCTGTGTTAATCATCTTCTCGTATATAGAAACTTATTATTATATAGAAGATTATTATAAATATAATGAGGATTGAGAGATCAATGGATACATGAGTATAATGTTAAGTTACTAGAAGTCAACTTCTATGTCCATTTGGCAAAATCATTATAATCAGTTCTCCTGTGGACCTATAATATGACTGCCCATAGTTTCTTGCCCCAATAATGGTGGGAAGTATGTGTTTTATCTCATAAAACAGGCCTTAAATCCAATAATAAAGTGTTTGCTTCCTTCTATGTTATCCATACCACTATTGCCTGAGGAGGCAAATCTTGCAAGCTAGGTTATGAATGTAGCTTACAGGATTCATTGCTGAATAAACTGATGATTGCTTCTCTTCTGATGACCAGCAGAGATAAAGCTTCTAGATGAGTACTAACTGTTTGTATGATGTAAATATCGTATCCTCAGCAACCATGTATTTCCATCAAGTTATGCGTGATAATCAATAACACTGGCAATAGCCTTTAATAGTTGGGAAGTCTATAAAATTCCACTAGCCAAAAGTAGAAATGAGACAGCCCATTGCCAGAAGTTGAGTTTACTTAGTAGCATATGAGATCTTATTCAGATATTGAACCCTATTTTAGGATAATTCTATTTAAATCCGTTTATATAAATATATATTTTAGAAACCTTCTGAAGTAGTGTGTTTCCATATGTCTTTTTCAAAAGGCCGTTGGTGTTAGTTAATGAAGGTCATGGCAGAGGTGTCATAATTCCCTCCAAAGTAGATCTGAGTCTCTTCAAATTCCACCACTGGGGAAACAGTAAATTTCAAAGCCCAAGAGAAAAGATCTAGAAATTCAGGCAGCTATAAATTATCACTGAATTTGGCACCAAACACAGCAGTATTTCTGCATAATTCTTTTATGCCTGTCATAAGTTTTTGGCATGCAATTCTATGCTGCAATGCATGTCATAAACACAATAATTTATGGTGTGTTTCTACCCACTAATGCGCAGTATGCACTAAATTTGGGAACAAGCACAATTAGAGCTAGAATCAGTTGTGACATTATTTTTCAAAATGTTTCTATTTAATTTATTTTTTTCCGCAGACTGACATTAATAGCTTTTCATTGAGATGAGAAATCATAATAATTACTTAGGAGAGGATGACAAAGATAAGTGTTATTCATGTAAGGATGTGGAATTAATCAAGAGCTTGAGTGATGGTTGTCTACCTGCAAAAGACACAGAACATTCTGCTCCTTTAGGCTGATGAATCTGTTAGCATCACCTGAAGAACAGGCAGAAAGTGATCAATGCGGGTCCTTATTTGATTCTTTCCATTCTCATAGTCCTCAACACCTTTGGATCAGGGTCATTCACCTCTGTATATTGAAAAGTGCCCAAGCTTCAGATTTGTAATTCTATTGGGAATAAACTTCTTCATCAAAATGTCACTTGGATAGTTTAATGTGTATGAAATTATAGCACCAAATATTTCAGAATTCCTGTGAAGTTTTATTACTAAAATCAGACCCAAGGCTAGGGAGATAGTTCAGTTGGTACTTGCCTTGTATTCATAAGGAACTACGTTTTAATCCCAGAACACACACTGAAAAACTTTGGTGTTATAAAGTATACTTTTAATCCCAGTGTTGGAGAGGTAAAGAGAAGTCAATTCCTATGGCTGCTAGGACAACTTCTTTGACAAGCTCTACACCAGTGAGAGACCTTGTCTCAGAAACAAAACAAAACAAAGCAAAACAAAACAAAAATGCCTTCATGTAGATAGCTCCTGAGGAAAGATACCCTAAGACTGTCCTTTGTCCTCCATATGCACACACATACATTTTTGTATAACTCTCTACACATATGGATACCCATATCCATGTAAACAAATGTATATATTAATAAGATAATGATAATAATATCTAGACTCTTACTACATTTATTTGAATTAGCATATCCACTACTTAATATATTCATTAACTTAAAATAATGAGTCACTAAAACAGTGAGTATATGACCAACTTGTGCCACATATTCTCAATATGTATTAGACCCCTTATTTGAATAGAATTATTAATATTCATCCCTACCATTATAGGTGAGTGATAAATGCAAGCCTCCTCCTTAACTACTAGAAACTTTTTTAGTCAGACTTGAGCTCCTCCTCTCAGAACCCTATAGTGATTCTCACATTTGTGACTTGGAGCTTTTTTGCTTGAAAAAATTTGGTAAGGTGAAGTCTGACCTCACCCACATACTGGTGATTTGACTGATCATCATCAACAGAGTAAGTAACCTGCTTTTGTGTACCTCCGATTGTTTAGTTATTTGAACTAAAGTGTCAGGTGGTACCAAGACACACTGATCCCTCTATAGGACAGAGAGTTGAAGCTTTCGAGAGTGCAGATTAAGCCATTCTTGGGAGGCCTGGTGGGAGATGCAGAGTCCTCTAGGAGAGGCAAGGACATATGACAACATCAATCTTGAAATTTTCCCAGCATTAACATATAAACCTCATTGTCCATGATTTTAGAAATTAATATGAAGCTGTTGCACAGTATTCTTTCTCAAGAGAGACTGTTCACTTTTACTTCTATCCATTGTACTTGGCGCCCTCATGTGTTGGGCTCAACATGAATCAAGCAATGTATCATTTTAACACCCACTTGTAATAATAAAGGATTACCCTTAGTGAAAATGGTAGCTTGACCTAAACAAATAAAACAGGTTTCATCTTCTTTTGCTTTTTGAGTCTTCTCCTCTCCCTCTCCCTCTCCCTCCCTCTCCTCCCTCCCTCTCCCTCTCCCTCTCCCTCTCCTCTCCCTCTCCCTCTCCCTCTCCCTCTCTGTCTCTCTCTTCTCCTCCCTGTCCTCTCTCCCTCCCCACCACTCCCTCCTCTCTCTCTCTCTCTCTCCCCTGCTTTATCCAGGTCTCACCATGGAATAGCCAAAGACTTGATTTTTAGGCTTTATGGCAAGCTGCTACCATAGTGCCTCCTTCAAAGTAGTATATGCTTGATTCCACCTACCTACCAACATTGCCTTGTACTTCCCTGGCTCTCAAAAGAAAATTCTTCAGAAAAACCAACTGAAATGGCAGGTGAGCTTATCTATTTCATTGTCTGTGATATTTTAGTATCTACCCTACATTCTGGCGAAATTCCAAGACAAATAGAGGTGGAGGGTCTCAGAGCATATTAGATGCATATACCCATAGTTTCTCAATGGAAGATAATTAAAACAAGCATCAAGGGGTCACTGTATATATTTGGGTACAAAGACAAGTCATAACTGTACATGAGGAGGATGTATGTGTTGGAAGTGTTTTCTAGAGAGCTGACACTTAATGAAAATTGAAGTTTAACCTAATTATTTCATGTACTTGATAAAGAAAGTTGAGTCTTTAAATCTAAATAATTAGTTGCTTACTTAATATTTCTGTGAGGGTCTACTAGGTCCCAGGTGCTGCTGCTTATTGGAAAGATACTGAAGTATATTGAAATTCTAGGAAGCAGAGAAGATGTAGAGCAAATCATATTTGCCAACCTAAGAAGATGCAGAGAAAGTTTTGTTAGGATAAAGTTCTTCTCACAACCAGGGACCTTTGGCAAGGGAAGGTCTAGGGTTGGGAAATCTAGGCAGAGGGGCCTGGAAATCCCCAATCTAGAGTGGAATGGTAGAGTCTGCTCATGAGGAAGAAAGGGCTCCAGAGCATGTAGGAAATTTTATAATGGGGGAGTGAAATCCAGGAAAAAGATCAGCAGTGCACTACCATAGTCATCTGGCAAAGCATCGGCAGGAGCAACTGCAGAGGAAGCCCCAGTAGCCAGCATCTTGAAGGGGAAGAACATCATAGGAAGAGCCTTTAATTAACACCAAAACTGGTGTTTCAGCCTCCAAAGCAGCAAATCCTGTTTCTGACCATTTAATCTCTATTAAAGGGGTCACAGATCTCATATTGATTTTTCTGTTTAGAGAAAAGAGAAAAAAGCATGAACTTAATTAGGCTCAATATCCTAATCACAACTTTAAATGCTGGCTTTAACTTTCCAGTGCTCCCAGGTCTGGGGATGTCTTTGTTTCAAATCGAAGCACCAGGAAGTGAATCAAAGTTTTAAAAGCAAGAGAAGGAAAAAATGAGCAGAAAGATAGCTGATCCACATGAAAGGTGGAGTGGTAAGACTGGAAACCCTCCCCCTTACACACTGGTACCTCCATCAGCAAGGATAACTCGTGTTCAGAGAAAAATGAGAGAAAGGCAAAAGGGGTATGTATCACTTGACCAATTTAGCTTTTGCTTATAAAAAAGGAAGGTTCACCAATGCCAAATCTGTAGATGGAGGATAGCATCGACACATGATCCCCACAGCAGCTCATCTACTGACTTGGAACGTTTGTAGAGAATGACACCTGGGACTGTCTACCTTCAACAAAGAAATAAAAGACAAATCTTTAATTCAATTCAAAATGGGAAACTAAGCACAGAGCAAAACATAAGACTCCATCTTCAGATCAGGAATAGGGTCCCTTAGCAACACCCTTTCTGAAGGCTTCATGGAAGTTGGACATGGGACATTTAAATGGAATTCACTAGTGGTCAGGATTCTTGATAGAGACATTTTCATACCTTAGCCACAGGTACTACCACCACTGAGTACTCTAGATGTCCACACTACATATAAAG
Organism: Rattus rattus; assembly: GCF_011064425.1. NCBI lineage: Eukaryota > Metazoa > Chordata > Mammalia > Rodentia > Muridae > Rattus > Rattus rattus. The sequence goes on from NC_046154.1 coordinate 244,114,128, forward strand.
CCAAAATCTAAATAGTTATTTGCACCAAAGAAAACAGTGTTGTAATAAATTTCTTTGTCCCAGCCTCTGGAAAAACTGCAGCATGTACAAGCCGATTATGTTAGCCTCAATCAGGAGACTAGAAAAGCAAACTTCGTGTTAGTATGCTCTGGGAACATGGCCATACTCTCTTCTTCCTCTTCCCTTCTGATAGGGAGAAAGCAGATTAATAAAACTGTCTTTCCGTCAGTGTTTACTTCGTGATGCATTGAAGAAACTACAGATATCAGAATTCATAATGTAAAGGGTTCAGAGTTAAAAACTGGGGTTATGGGGAAGCACTTACCTCCATATATCAAAAGGTCAGTCTCTGATCCAGTTGTTCAGGATCCATGTGAAGATCAAGGTGGACATGATAAGTCTTTTTACACATATAATTTAATTGAACTAGAATTTACATCACGCCCCCCTCATTTCCTCCAGTCCATTCTATCTAAATACATTATCTTGAACTTCTCTCATGCCCAACCTCAAGTTGGTAGCCTTCTTCTCTTTGATTAATATGTTTACATACATATAGATGTATGTGTTTGTATGCATGCACATAAGTGCACAAACATATAAATACAACCTGCTGAATAATCTACTTTTGTTTGTGCATACATTGTTTCAGTGCTGACACCCTGCATTGTAAATTCAATACGGGTGCCCAAATCTTGACGAGGCCAATTCTCCTTCTTCTAGTAGTTATTAGTAGCCTGTAGCTCTTTGTATAAGGGTGGAACTCTGTGAATGCTTCTCCCTTCCATATTAACATACTCTTTGATATTATCATTGCACTCTTCATGTTTATACAGCAACTATTTCACTGCAGACTTCCTGATAATGCAGCTCTTAAAATCTTTCTATTTCCATTTCTGCCATGCTCCTTGAGTTATATATCTAAGAGTTGTAATGTAGATATATTGGGGGTGGGCTCCCTACAATACATAAAAAAGCCCCATAGGATGGGTGATCATGGACACCAGAGTCCTGCAGTTCACTGAAAGTGAATCAGGGATAATAGAGTGTGGTCAGAATTCTAGAATCTGTGACATAGAACAGGAAAGATGGCTCAGCAACTAAGAGCATGAACTTTTTTCAGAAAACCTGAAATTCCCAGAGCCTACACCAGGATTGGAAAAATCAATATCTTCAAACTCTGAAAGACACAGGATAGAAGTACAGTTTTCTAAACAATGTTAAGTAAATTATGAAAGCACGATCAGAGAAGTAAAATAAATAAAGACATTGATGGTTTGGATAGGTATGGCCCCATAGACTAATGTGTTTGAATGCTTGGCCCATAACAAGTGGCACCGTTAGGAGGTGTGGCCTTGTTGGAAGAAGTGTAAGTTTTGAGGTCTCTTATACTTCAGTTATGCCCAGTTTAGCACATAGTCTCCTTCTTCTGCCTGCAGACCAGGATGTAGAATTCCCAGCTCCTTCTCCAGCACTATGTCTGCCTGCACACTGCCATGCTTCTGCCCTGATGAATATGAAATAAATCTCTAAAACTCTAAGCTAACCCCAATGAAATGTTTTTCTTTATAAGAGTTGCTTTGATCATCGTGTCTCTTCACAAAAATAAAACCCTAAGACAAGTACCAAATATGAGTGCCTGAACAAAAAAGTAAACACACTGCAATAATTAAGTGTAATCTTTTCTGCAGTGAACAAGGTAACATCAAATTCAGTTAAGATGCATTTTATTGAACTGAAGTATAAAATTAGAGAAGCATCCAATTTTTATATATAATATATTCATGTATACTTTGTGATGTATATGTGCGTGTGTGTCTTAGTTATTTCTTATTGCTGTGGTAAGACATCATGACCAAGGCAAGAAGTTTTTCATTTGATACTCATCATTCCAGAGGTTAAAGTCCATGACCATGATGGATTTAGATGGGTAACAGGTATGACAGCAGCCAATATGGTGCTAGAGCAGTAGTATGTAGCTCGTATCTTGAGACACAATGACAAGGCAGAGAAAAACACACTGGGAATGGCATAAGCTTTTGAAACTTTAAAGCCCACAGCAATTCCACACCTTTTAATCCTTCCCAAACAGTTCTACCAGCTTGGGTTCAATATTCAAATATATGAGCCTATATAGAGAACCTTACTCAAACCACATGAGGAGTATATGGACACATTATATAGCAAATACTATACTATAGACACGAAAGAGTGCATGAATATATGTTCTGTGTTTACTGTAGTTTTATAGTAATACACATAATAGCAACTTGTAATAATATATCAAGTTTATGATATACACAAGTGTATATTATGAATCATATGTAATATGTATATACATATTCTAGCAACAGATAATGGAACATACATACACATATAAGACAAGTGAGAGATAAATATATGGTAGATAATAGGTAGATAACAAAATATAGAAAATAATAGTTGTAATAGAATAAGACAGATGACATGGAAGAAAATAACAGAGAAATTGTTTTAGCATCAATACATGCTACTTGTTTACTGTGATAAGCACCATGATGAAATGTAACCAGGTAAGGAAATGGCTTATTTCTTCTTACAGTTTATAGCCCATCATGCAGGGAAATGAGGACAAGATGCCAAAGGCAGAAACTGACCATGGTAGAAAACTGCTTGCTGAATTGTTTCCCAGGCTTGTTGATCCTGTTCTCTTATACAATCCAAGAATAACTCAAGGATAATCCTAAACAAAAAAGAAAAGAGATGATGTTAAAGCAGCAGTATGTGCTACTGGACATTCAGAGAGGAGTCACTCTGATAACAGTGCCATGGAGCTTAGAAACTGGAAACCACAAAGGTGTTTGCAATTTCAATGGCTTGCAATACTTTCAAACGAGGCAATCTCATACCTTATATGCATCTGTCTTCCATGCTCGATCCAGTTATTTATTTCTCCCTTCAGCTTCTTGCTGTCCCTCCTTTACACATCTCACCTCTTATCTTCCAGAAATCTAATATCGGCCAGGCTGCCCCATTGCAAATTCCCCTAGACCTTTATAAAAAGATTAAGAAAGAAGCTGAAGACAGATGGCTTTTGATGAAGGACTAATTATCATGTATAGGCTGTTTCATTGGGAGTGAAATTTTATTTATTTGTGCCCAATTTTCTTCATAGATAACACATAAAAATATCACAGTATCCACTCTGTAGGATTTTTATGAGAAGTAAGTTAATGTGTATTAATGTTAGAATTGCCTCTGACCTAGAGTAAGTAGTTGGTCTGTCAGTTATCTTTAGTTTCATCCTTAGGTACTCAGGTCAGTCTGGATGATATTTCCTGGGAAATATGAACATGGACTTGTTCAGGCCTCACAATGACAGGTAGTTATTCCTTAATCTGTCCCTGCATAGTATTGTGACAGTACAGTAAACCCACCAAGATGGAGCTCACTGTTACAGAAGCAACCAATTGCTTCCATGTTTCCTTTTAGAAGTTCATGGCTATAATCACAGACAGAGCTGACGTCATTGGATGGCCTAAATTGTTACTTCATTGCTTTCCTGGAGATAAAATCTTTCTATTCCTTGTATCTAAGTTGACTTTATGACTTGGTTTGCCCAATTAGGAAGAAGTGATGCTGTGTGCCTCTGTGCCTCCTTAAGCACCAGTCTCAATAGGCTTTGCGACTTCCACTTCCGCTCTTCTTCCCTGAGTTTATCATTTCAGCTTGGGATCATTAACTGAAAGATTAGAGAAACTCCAGCTAGCATCTGGCTCCATATGCTGAGCTTTTCAGTCAAGGTACCTCAAACCTTACAGCTCAATCTCCAAGAGGAGTGAAGAAAGAAATCACCCAGCAGATCTTAGGTCAAATGATGCACATAGTCATGTGCAAAGTAAACTACTTTTATGTGAAAATAATACAGTACTGTTTAGCCATTGCTCAGTAATACATAACTGTGTACCTACAGCACGACATTCAGTAAACCAGATGGGTGAATAATGTACATTACTAAGAATAAAAACATTACAGTAAAATACCCCAGGCTCACAGAATAAAGGAAGTCTATTCCTAAAATGCCAAGCTGTCTAGCATCCTAATAGTATGACCTATACAGTTTTAAATCCATGGACACTGATTTCAAAGTGTTAATATTTAAAATTTGTGTACTATCAATATTTCTTCAAACTTTTCTTTCTCCTCTATAAATATGAGAAGGGCAACTAAAGTGGAATAACTGGAAAGGGCAGAGCCCTGACTGACTAGAATCAAGAAGCCGAGATTAGACTCCAATGCTGGGCATTCATAGGCCTACAGCACCTGAGGTCACCTACAGGAGAGACCTGTGTAGAATGTAACCAGGTATCATCCAGCCCAGATGGGAGGCAGGCTCAGGAGACATCATTTCTGGATGATGTGCTATTGGCAATGGATGAATGCTGAGGTTTGGGGCCACCAGTTGGTTGTCTGCACTTTTATAGAAAGTGCTACACACACACACACACACACACACACACACACACACACACACACACACACACACCTACACACTGCCCCAACTGAGCTCAGTGTGTTGTTATAAATAATAATAATAAATAACATGAAGGTGGGAGGAGAAAATGTTGAGGAAGTCAAAAAAGAGAAACAGAGAGGTGGTTTAATATGAGCACACATGTATGGAATTATCAAAGAATATATTAAACGGATGTTCTAAGAACATACAAAGAAATAAATGATCATGCTGCTAAATCAAGCTTTCCTGCTACTTTCAGACATTTCCTCATACAAATCTGTCTTTGTTAGTATGACTATATAAAAGCAGTGAGCACTGACTGCTGTTGCAGAGGTCCTGTCAATGTCCAACAGCCACATGGTGGCTCACAACCATCTGTAATGGGATTCAGTACTCTCTTCTGGTGTGTCTGAATATAGCTATCATGTATTCATATACATAAAATGAAGAAATAAATCTTTTAAAAACATGAACATATTGCACTTTATTGGCTCCTCCCAGATGCTGCCTACTGTCCAAGAAAGCCTATGAACCCAGGAATTGTAATGCACTGTTACTACTATCCCTGGTTACTACAAATGCATTGTAATGCTATTTAATCATGGTTCTCCGATTTTTCTACTTAGTGTGCATCCATGTCTAACTATAAGACTTTACTAGCAATCCTATTTTTTTAAAAAAAGTGGCAAGTCTCTTTGACCAGGCTGCCATGTCCCTGACACTGATCTGCCCTTCAGAATTCACAGAATGTTTACTTGAACCCCAACATTGTAAAAATTAAATTATTTTACAAAATAAAATTACTGACATGTCTGGCTTATAGTAAAAACCATTTTATAACCAACAGGAACACAAAGACAGTATTCCTGATTAAGCACATCACACAGTAACAACTCATTATTTGCCTGTTTACAAAGGTGTCTGGAAAGCTAAGGTACAAATCAGTGGTACAATGTGTGCTTAGTGTCTGCTGAAGCAAATGGAGGGCTCACTATGCATGGACTTCCTCAGCAAAATGCATCAAAACACTATCATCTCTAGTGGCCTTATCCCCCACTTATACAGTTAATTTTTATTAAGCAAAGAAGTATATTCATCTCACTTAGTTCATTTACATAACTCACCTGCCCTTCTCAGACATTCATGAGAAATAAATACAGGATAAACAAATCCCTGGTAAATTTGGTAGATTAAATATCCCTTTCAAGAGCACAGACACTCTTCCCCCTGAACACCTGATGTGTACAGAAATTAGAATATCAATTTCCTCTTATCCCTAAAGTAATTTGTTATGCTTAACAGAAACAGGCATTATATGTCAGCAACAATCTTTATAATAGTTTCTCAAGTCACAGAATCAGGCAGAAAGTGGGATCAGCCAGTAAAGGCAGTTGCAGACAAGCTTGACAAACTGAGTTAGACCCTGGGTTGTGGTAGGAAAAAAACTCACTTTCCGAAAAAAAATTTTGTTTCTCTCTCTCTCTCTCTCTCTCTCTCTCTCTCTCTCTCTCTCTCTCTCTCTCTCTCTCTCTCTCTCTCTCTCTGTCTCTCTCTCTCTCTCTCTCTCTCTCTCTCTCTGTCTCTCTCTCTCTCTGTCTCTCTCTCAAAATAAATTAAAATGTAAATTAAAAATTTAAAAAAATCCAAGTTCAACCCGATAATAAAGTAGTTTCAGAATCACATTTAACATGAATAAAGAAAAAGACTGAGACAATTTTAAAGGATCAATGTATTTAATACAGAACTTTTAATTGCATGGATATTTTTCTAACTCCTTGAATCAATAAAACCAAAATTGATTTATTGACTAAATACAAACAGAAGTATAAACTGAGACAATTTTAAAATGCAACAGCATCGGGGTGCATTACATAGTTGAATATTGGAAGGAGATGCTGTTTTTATACCTTGCTTGTGTCCTGTGGGATATAGTCAAACATTCTGTCATAATCCCATTAACACCAAGGGCCTTTAAAACAATTGTCCCTGTATATTGTTCTTGTAACAAGGATATGCTCTGAAATCTAGTCAGCCTTAGAATCAAAAGTAGCTATCGTGTTATTCCAGAAGGTACATATTTCAAAGGTTTCATAGTCATGTCACAGTTTAAAAAAATAAAATCAGTGTATGATTATCAATTTTGGGGCTTTCTCTATAAACACCAAGACTTTGGTGACCAAAGCTTGACAGATGATCCTGGACATTTCACACATGGTAAGACATCAGCAATTCCATCATTAGAATGTCTCTTTATTTTGGAATTAACTCCTAGTTGGGTCTTGACCAGAAGAGGACTAAGACCTAGAGAAAATGAGTCACAAATTCTTTGGATCAGGCCTACTCAGGATACACTTTCTTGAAGCTGACAGCCTCACAGGAGTGTCTGGGAGCCTAATTTATGAGCCTGGATGAACTTCTGGGAACATTTATAACAGCTGTCTGTCTCCAAAGTTCACCAGAGCTACACAAAGCTCAGGAATTAAAGTATTATCTAAGACCTCCAAAGAATTAAAGCCGTATGTCCTCATGGTGATTTATATGTGAGTATTTAAAGCACCACTCTGTTAGACTAAAACGTGAGCCTGATCAAAAGGTCCATGGGTTGAGAAAATGATTAGCAAGTTATAGCATATCCTTACAATGAGATAGTACTCATTCCTAAGTGTGAATAAAAATACTGACACATTCTATACTACAGATGAATTTTGGAAACTTGTTTAGAAAAATGTGCTACACAAACAAGCATTTTCTAACATTTGTTTCTATTAAAGTCTCTAAAATAAAAAAGTTCATAGTGTAGATTATTAACAAGTAGGAGCTGGAGAAATGGGATAGTCAGAGTTATCATAAACTCTGGAAAAATTTCTCTGAAATTAAGTACTGTTGAGGGCTGCAGCTTTCAGAATACACTAAAATGTTCCAAACTGCTCAACTATTTAAAGACTAAATGTTATGGTATGCAAATTATACTTTCCTGTGCACATTCTTTTCTTTTTAACACAATAAATAACAATGGTGGTTTTATAAAATATTCCAGAAATATAAACAAAAATTTCACAAAGATACTATTTATGGGCCATCCAAACATCGGATATACGAATCAGCAGGCCCTGTCGGCAGGTTTTATGTGGGAAAACTTGTACAGAAAACAAAAAGATGTCTGGCCACAGATAAAGAAGGTGGTTGCATGAAGCTAAAATATTGAATCTAGCTCTCTAAAGGCACCGGTGGAAGGAAACCATTCGACTGACAGGGAGACCAGTTATTCTAGAAAAGCTCCAGAGCAGTGAGAAACTAAGCAGTCGTTGTTTCACTTAGCGCTTATCTGTTGGTTCTTTTCTCTGAGGTCCCTCTAGCATATCAGAAACTCTTCTGAAATGATTAAGAATACAGCAAAGGAAATACACAAAATGGTTTGGTAGGATGAGAGAATAGAATGTAAAAGAACTCTCACAGCCAAGGTGACATACTTCAAAACACGTGTAGCAGTCAAGATACTGATAGTTTCATTTGCTAATTACACAAGGAAAATGTTTAATCTCTTATGAGAGAGTACAGAGTATAATTGCTTTCCATGATTACCAAGGCTGAGAAGCCCCCTAATCTTTGTCTATATACTAGAGAATCAGGTATGTGCCTTAGTTCAAATCCAAATGTTCTGAGAACCAAAACTAAAGATGTTACCCTGAGTCCAATAGTGAAACACAATTAGGTGACATGACCCTGCTCAATCATCCACACAACTCCACACTTTGTATCACACTGATTTTTTCCTTAGGCCCTTGATCCTCTTTTCTCCATAAGAGCAAACATCCCAAGCTCACTGTTTATGTACACTGTCCTTGACTCCCGGCCACTACTGCTCTTCACAGACATGATTTTGACAATGTAGTTTCTATTTAAAAGTAGTTTCTTGTAACAACTGCCACTGAAATAGCAAACTAATAACAGTAGGAATTCTTAAAACAAGTCCATTTCATACATGGAAAATCAGCAAGACAGAGGTAAGGTCACATGTTCAATATTATGCAATCAGTAAATAAAAACAAAATCTACATTCAGACAAACCTCATCTACCTCCAAAATTATTATACTTTTAGTATCATGGAGTATACTGTGTTGGCAAGGACTTCAGAAAAAAATGTACACATGTTAAAGCTTGCAATTTCAGTATCTCTCTTTCCAGTTAGTCATAAATAATATCAAAGAGTAATGGGTATCAGCCCTCTCACTGTGGAGTCCATAGCAATCTTAACTTAATCTTAAGAATCTGCACCATCATTGCACAATTACTTCCAGTACTTTCTGTGAATATCACCAGATTCTTACCTAGTTGTGCAGTGGTTACAGAATGCATTGGGAGTTTTTTGAAATATTTACAGACATGTAAAGTTTATAAAGAGACAGTTAGAGGTTCTGCATAGTTTTGGACCGATGCTCTCTGTTCACCAATGCTATCCAAATGAAGGGAAAGTCGATCAATCCTTCTGGCTTCTACTTGCCATTGCATAGATATTTTCGTATTAATCATTGTCATGTGACAATGAAATTCAGTTTACAATTTCTTCCCTAGAACCATTATTTTTAAAGAAACAGTCTAATTTTTATTTGTGAGTTTTGAGCACAGTAACTGATCGAAAGATATGGCTTTATGAGTAAAAAGCATTTTTTATAAGCCTCACAAGCTCAGTTCAATCCTCACGACACACACACACACACACACACACACACACACACACACACACGTGCTGAAGTAGTTACTATGCATCTGTAATCTTAGCCCTCATATGGTGATATAAGAGGCATTTGGACACACAGAAGCTTGTGGACCATTATTTAAGAGTACACAGTATGACTAGAAAAGAAACCTTGCCTTTAAACATACACATACATAGACAGTAATAAAACATAAATATATAATAAAATAATAATAAAAATAAGTACATTAATAATAATTTATGAGGTACATTTATAAACAAAGAAAAACAACAAAGACACAGTATCAGCAATTCTTAGTGTTTGTCTTTGACAACCAAGAGTTTAAATAACTCAAACTGACAAAATCTGCCTTGGAATCTGACCCTTCATTATGTTTCCAGCAGAAGACCTTGAATAGAAGAAAGAGAGCATGAGTATCCATTTGCAGAAGTGCCTTCTCTTTATTTTACCTTGATGGTTTAGATAAATGTTATTTAGGGGCAGAAATGTTGGCTGGATCAGTAAAGTACTTGTTATAAAAGTATGAGGATCTGAATTGAATCTCAAGAACCTCAAGAACTCTCTCTCTCTCTCTCTCTCTCTCTCTCTCTCGCACACACACACACACACACACACACACACACACAGAGGCACATACAAATAGATATGGTAACACATGATTATAATCTCAGTGCTATGAGAGGTGGAGACAGACAGATTCCTAGTGGTGCCTGATTTAGTATGTCTCAGGGGGATGGTTTCATGAACTGTGCATTCAGATGCTGACTTCTGTGCCCAGACATCTGGTTGCTGTCTGAATGTTGGCATAGCCAAGCATCCCCAGTCTCTTTGTTATGCAAAATTGTTTTCTGTCACCTCTGATTGGTTAATAAAGTGCTGATTTGCCAAGAACTGGACAGAAGACGAGAATGACAGGATTTTCAATACCAGTCAGAGTCAGAGGAGAGAACAAGAGACCATGTAGAAGGAAGAGCAGGATTCACTATGAGGTCACAGTGAGAGAGCAGCCATGTAGACACACATGGGCTAGAGTAAGCCAGGGCAGGACCAGACAGCCAGTAATAGGACACGGGGCTAAGTAGTAGTAGACTCTCAGAACCTGCCTAACTGGGTACCAGCAACTTGATAATAAAATACCAATTCTCTGTGTCTTTATATGGAAGCAAAAAGGAGGCTAGAGCAGGCGTAGAAATAGCCTCCATTATTAGGAGCAAAGGGGCTATAATAAACCATCCCCAATAATTATATCCGAAGATGATATCTAAAATTGGCCTCTGTTTTCCACATCTAGGCACAGACAGCTACACCTGCACACAGAAACCTGCTTATGCACATACACAGATACATATTCATATATCAAAACAGGACAAAAAGTACAAGTGTTTCTAGAAGTTAGACATACCAAAGAATACTATTTCCATTCATTCTAATGGGGGGCTGAGCAAACGGCCTCAAGGGGTATACTGCCTTTAATTGCTGGGACCTGCATACTTTTCTTATCCATGGTGAGGAGGATTTTGCAGATATGACAAAGGATTTGAGATAGTCTTCTATGTGCAAGCGTCCACAGTGTAACAGAGATCTGATTCGACAGAGGAGATCTTATCAATAAGTCACAATAAGATCAAAGAAGGTTGGTAGGACAGACTTGTGAAAGGGCTATAGACAGAGGGTTTCCACAAGGTACAGAAGCAAAAACTGATACTCTTCCTTGGGTCTCCAGAAGATACACAGCCAGGTCAACACTTGATCCACGCTGCTCAATCTGACTGTACTTTGCTGACCTTAGCATTTTATCATGCATTTTTCTTCTTTTCTGTTACTCATGTTGTAGCCATTTGTCATAACAGCAACAGGAAATGGCTACACTTTCCTTGTCATTGTCCATAAAGTGATAGTTGAAGATTTTGTAATTCTAATGAAGAGTAGAACTTCCATTCATCAGTGATCGCAGATGATAGCATGCCACAGGCCTCTGCTTCTGATAGACCACAGATTCCCAGCTCCCAACATACCACGAATCACAACTTTTGTGTGTAGACTCCCAGCAGAGTTATAAAACAAAATGATAGTTGATTGGAAGAAACTGATGCCATTTAACTACTGTAAATTCCTTTATCTTAGACTCTTGGATAAAGATGATCTCCATTTCCTGTGATAGAGAGAAAACAATGGGCCAATTAAATATTAGTTATTTTAACTCATCTAAAGATTAATAAAAAGGGAATGTGGATTGTTGCAGTGGTTTGAACAATGTCTTTACTGGCTTGGCCACTGATACCACTTCTACATTCATTATTCATATTTCTTGGGTTAGTACTTCAGGAGGGCAAGTAAAAAGGGCTCTGACACTCATACCACTTCTTCCAGAATAGCGAACAATCCCTCAGGCTGCAGGCAAACTCTTTCTCCCTTTCCCCCTCCCTTGTAACGGCTGTGGGAGCTATTCCCAGCCAGGCAATTAACATTTCAGATTCATTTTCTCAACTTCATAAAACCTTTCATTTCTGATCTTTTATTTGGGCCATGTTTTACTTTTCATAATACATTTTTCATAATTTATCATTCATTTACATTTCAATTAAGGATGCTAGCTGTTTGTAAAAGCTACCCTGATGGAGGAGTGTGAAATAAATTATTGAAGTTGCTATAATCTGCACTTCCATTACCACCTCATTTACCCTAATGACACTAAAAAGATTGTCATCCTCAATGTAGCTCATTCCAGTGATAGAAATTCCCTTTGGAGTTTCACACACTGGGGCTGTAGATATTTGCATGTGGTGTTAGATATGCTAATGAGGCAGTTGTTGGCTGGACTTCGCCCAGGGAGTCTTCATCCAGGAGAGACTCAGATAGAAATTAAACTGTAGCCAGAGCCTTCCAAGAAGATGCCCCCAGGCTCAGATAATGAACATTTAACAAGAAAGCCACTTGATTAGCATAACATACTCCAAATTCCCTGGTGATCTCTGGCCCTCATTTCGCTCATATTATTTTGTTTAAGTAGGAGAGAAAGGATGTAATGAAGACAGTAAGGTGTAAGCTGTACCTGATATATGATAGATGGGTTCATGAAATCTTGTGAATATCATCTACCTAGAGAGAGTAAGCAATTGGGGAGGACCAACAAGCAGGCAAATAATTAAAGTGTAAAGAGGGAAGACGGAAGGGGGAAACAAACATTTATCTCCTAGTGTCTGGAGCAATTTGCAAGTGAATTTTCTTTCTAACAGCTCTATTTTTAATAAAATATATTTCTATTACTAATAAGAATTAGTCATTGCAAGTATAATATGGATCAGAAAGATACATCTTGCTGGCTACCCATTCATGCTCCCTCTTTATCACTTCAGGATAACCAACCTCAGATGTACCAAGTCTGATTCCCTTTTATAGACATTTTAGGGTCTGTAGAGCCTACTCTGGTGCTCCAAGAGTTAAGGCAATATGGTGTCTCAGAATTAAGACATTGCTTTACAAAACAATGACTGACAGGAATTGGAGCGCAAATGCTTCAACACTCATCTATCTGCATCAAGCTCAATCCTGCAATGCTGAGTACTCTGTCCAAGGTTTCTTCATAAGAGACGTCTTAGTTGTCTTTTCTATTGCTGAAATAAAATAATCTGACAAAAGACACTTAAAGGAGAACTCAGTTTTTAATTCCTAATTGCACGTGACTCTGTCATCACAAAGAAGTCAACAGAGGCAAGAACTTGGGAGAACTGTGTTACATCTCAGTCAAGAGCCAAAAACGCTGAGGTAATGCAGGTATACCAGTGCTCAAGCTTGCTTTCTTCATTCCTACACAACCTAGAGTACCATTCCCAGAGAATGGTGCCATTTACACAGTAGGTGGATTTCCCCATCTTAATTAACATAATCAAGATAAGCTTCATTAGAGCCTACATGCCAACCAGATCTAGAAAAATCTCATTGAGACTTCCATGCAGGCTTATTCTAGACTGCTCCACATTGAGAAATACAAGGAATCATTGCAAGAGGTGAGGTTCATTTACACAGAGCATTAACTATGGGACAACTGACTAGACTCGACATTTTTCCTGTCACTGTTAACTCCAAGTCTTACCACAAAGATACGTTCAGTGTCATTGCCCATTTAGTAAAACAGTTGTATGAAAACTGGATCCTCTGATCTAATTCTGTGGCCAGGGTGGGTTCATCTAAAATTCTCCATAAGGTAGTCAAGCAACCCCTAAGTTCCTCAGAGACACTAAGCTCATAGCCCCTAAATATTACCAGATACTGCTTTATGGGGTTTCTGATTACACACACACACACACACACACACACACACACACACACACACACACACACACACACAGAGTGTTGAATGTGATTATTGCTGCAAAAATGCTTTTACTCAGAATCTAGGACTGTGACTTTTTGTGGGAGCATGAATTGATGCTCTCTGTTGAGCTCAAGCAGAGATCACCCTATTTACTAACTTTAGTATGGACAGTCCTTATAAAACATAGAAGAGAGGATGCAGGTATTAAAGAAGGGGTAACAAAGGGAATTATAAGGGGTGAGTACTGACATTATCCATTTCCATACTGATTCAAATCGGCAGATATCTTACACTACAAATTCTGGCATCTTGAATTACAAGATAATAAATTATTATTGTTTTAAGATACATATTGTGTGGTAATTTATTGAGCCAGTCCTATGAAACCAAAGCAGATGTCTCTTGTATCAGCCAGGACTCCCCAGAGAAACTGAAAGAACAAGACAAAAAGGCACAGATGGTCCTCAATTTGGGTATTTTCTTTCCATAATGCCAAGAAATCAGTGCAGGTTCAATAATAGTTTGAATTTTGAAGTTTCATTTTTTTTTTGCAGTAAAGTCAAGTAAAGTCAACACTCTATCCTAAAGTTAGGAAGCAACTGGAGGCCACAGATGCAAGTCAATCATGCAGCTATGGGTTAAACTACTATTCTCCTACAGCTGCTACATTGCTTGTGTGCTGCATTTGATAAATGTTTTAGGTATATTTCAATTCATGATACTCTCAGATTCTGAAGAGATTACTTGGAAATAACCCTATGTAAGTCAAGAATGTATGTTTTTATAATCTATGCATGTTATTTATTTATTCATTGTAGGAATAAATATATAGGAATATGATTTACACACACACACACACATATAACAAAGGTTATATGTCCAATGATCTGACATCTTCAAACCAATGATGTATCTGAGACCATGTCTAAAAGTCCAAGGACCATCAACACTGATGTTCAAATAAGAAAGATACTGATGTCCCAGCTCAAATCTTGATAGTGACATAGCATGGAACACTTTTACTATTTTTTTTCTTCTCTGTTTCTCTTGACAAACTCAAAAGTCTGAAACATACTTACCCACATAGTGGAGGGTGTCATCTTTCTTGAGTCTATTGATTTAAACATTAATTTTTTCTAGAAATACTGTTTCATAAACAGTTAAAATACATTGGCCACCCTCAGTCTAGTCAAGTAGATTCATAAAGTCAACCCAGTGATTTGTTTTAGATTGCATCATTTCCATACCAGACCTGTGAGTTCACTCAGTTCTCCAACAACACTGTAAGCATAGCTATGGAGTTACCATGTTGGACTACTATTCATGAATTAATTTTATTGTTTTGTAAAACGGTTTCCTGCTCTTTCTGACTCTGTTACTGGGGAATCTGATTTCAGTTTATGGATTCGTGGTCTTTTTGATAAAAGAATTTTAAAACAGCATTAAATAGAAGGTTGCGAATCATTTTATTATAGTCTAAGGGGAAATATAAGGAGAGTGAAATATCCCAGCATCTGCCAGGAGGATGAAGATGGAGAAGAGGAGAGAAAGGTGTCAGGTAGATGTAGGAAAAGAGAGAGGTCTTTAGAGGAGCAGAGAGAAAGCCTACAGTAATGTCAGGACACATATGCTCAAGCTTTCTTTGATCATCCAACAGTGAAACAAAAGGAAGAATTTCATTTTCTTTGAATTAGAACTTGAAAAAATAAACTGGACAAGGTTAGCAGTCAAGGTCTGAAAGCAATTTCCTGAAGAGCTTGTACAAGGACAAATTATTAACTAGTAGTTCTTAGAACCCTAAAGGGAATGCTCTGCACATGGGATGTTAGGTTACAAGTATAGAGATTCCAAGCTCCTGTGTGCCAGGCCAAAAGATTATGTCAGAGACCAACTGTTAGCAATAGAAATAGAAACACCTAATTCAAAGAAAAAAAGACATTACTGAGAAAAAAGAGTGGTCTAGGGAGCTGAGAGAAAATGCCCCAAAAAGCTCTGGGTCAAGAACCTTTATAGGACATTTGCAAATACACATCTCTCCCTCAATGATAGATGGGGGTGGGAGGTTTTGTTCCAGGGTCTGTTCATTAGATGAAGCCCAGGCAAGGAAGAACTTGCAGTCTCTCTCTGTCAATGGACATTTTATGTATTAAATTTGATGGAGGTTTTTTTTTTCACTTTCAGCTACCCTGTTCCATGTTAAAACCACTTTTCAAACACACCATATTCTTAAGATTTGAAATTGAGATTTAAGCATCCTTTACTACTGTCCAGAGTGAAGACTTTAATAGTAGTTGAGTTATATTCAATAAAAATAATCAGGGATATATTTAAATGAATAGAGTTAAATGAATATACTTAAACATATGTATTATGTTTCAATAAAGGAATGGAATGGATAACATAAATAAGTGAATTTACAAATATGAAAAGGAAAATTTTATTAGAATGGATTACAGTGTGGTATGCTTATTCCAGTAATGGTCCTTTCCCAATAGAAATGTCAAAGAAAACTTCCCTAACCTAAAGAAAGAGATGCCCATAAACATGCAAGAAGCCTACAGAACTCCAAATAGATTGGATCAGAAAAGAAACTCCTACTGTCACATAATAGTCAAAACACCAAATGCACAAAACAAAGAAAAAATATTAAAAGCAGTAAGAGAAAAAGGTCAAATAACATATAAAGGCAGACTTATCAGAATTACACCAGACTTCTTACCAGAGACTATGAACCCCAGAAAAACATTGGGAGATGTCATACAGACCCTGAGAGAACACAAATGCCAGCCTAGGCTACTACATGCAACAAAACTCTCAATTAATATATAGAGAAAAATCAAGATATTCCATGACCAAACCAAATTTACCTAATATCTTTCAACAATTGCAGAGCTACGAAGGATAATAGATAGAAAATTCCAATGCAAGAAGGGAATCTATACCCTGGAAAAAGCAAGAATATAATCTAAGTTCAACTAACCCAAAGTTTGTGAGTTAGCTACATAAACATAATTACACCTCTAACAACAAAAATAACAGAAAAAATATCATTGGTCTCTAATATCCCTCAACATCAATAGACTCAATTCCCTAGTAAAAACACATAGACTAACAGACTGGATATGTAAAGAGGACCCAGCATTTTGCTGCATACAGGAAACACACCTCAGTGACAAAGACTACATCACAGTAAAATGCTGGAAAACAATTTTCCAAGTAAATAGTCCCAAGAAAAACGCTGGAATAACTATTCTAAAATTGAATAAAATCGACTTTCAACCAAAAGTTATCCAAAAAGAGAAAAAAGGACACTTCATATACATCAAAGGAAAAATCCACCAAGATGAACTCTCAATCCTGAATATCTGTGCTCTTAATGCAAGGGCACCTACATTCATAAAAGAAATCTTACTGAAGCTCAAAGAACACATTGCACCTCACAGAATAATAGTAAAGGATTTCAACACCCCACTCTAATCAATGGACAGATCATGGAAACAGAAAATAAACAAAAACACAGAGAAACTAAAACAAAATTATGAACCAAATGGATTTAACATATATCTACAAAATATTTCATTCTAAAACAAAAGAATATACCTTTTTTCTCAGCACCTGATGGCACCTTCTTCACAATGGACTAAGGCTGGTCTAAAATAACAACAAAAATGACAGAAAGTCCACATACACATGGAGGCTGAACAATGCTCTACTTAACTAGGTCAAGGAAGCAAAAAAGAAATTAAAGACTTTGTAGAATTTAATGAAACTGAAGGCACAACATACCCAAACTTATGGGACACAATGAAAGCAGTGTTAAGAGGAAAACTCATAGCTCTGAGTGCCTCTAAAAAGAAAAGTCAAGAGACAAAACAGTAGCAAATATACACCACCCCTAAAAGCACTAGAACAAAAAGAACCAAATACACCCAAGAGGACAATGCAGCAGGAAATAATAAAATTTAGGGCTGAAACCAACCAAGTAGAAAGAAAAGCACTATACAAAGGATCAAGAGAACCAGGAGCTGGATCTTTGAGAATCAACAAGACAGATAAATGGTTAGCCAGACTAAACAGAGGGTACCAGAGCCAGTATCCAAATTAACAAAATCAGAAATGAAAAGGGAGACATAACAACAGAATCTGAGGAAATTCAAGTAATCGTCATATCCTACTACAGAAGCCTATACTCAACAAAACTGGAAAATCTGAATGAAATGGACAATTTTCTAGACAGATAACAACTGCAAAAGTTAAATCATGAGCAGATAAAGCATCTAAACAGTGCCATGTCTCCTAAAGAAATAAAAGCAGTCATTAAAAATCTCCCAACCAAAAATTCTGTAGCTGAAGTCCCAGGGAATTCCTAGAGAGCAGCTGATCCCCAGTCTACACTTGAGTTTTGCAGCATGCTCTGGCACCAGTGAAGGAATGGATTCGCAACAGGATTGATATATGCTCCAGCATCAGTGAGAGCAAGCAGGCAGAAAGCTTTCCTCCACATCCTTTTAGGTGGGCTGTGCCAATAAGGTGTGACCCATATAGGTGAGTCTTCTCCCAAAGATGATCAAATCAAGAATACAACTCACTCTGTGCCCAGATGCTTGGGTTTTAGTTGACTTTAGATATAGCTAAATTGACAACCAAGAATAGCTATTAAAACATGCAAACACATATTCCAAAATTGCCATATGTTCACAGACACAGCACCATGAGGTTTGGGTTTCATCTGAATGCACAGATCAGAGGATTGATATCTATAGTGTAGACTTCAACATACATTTTTAAATTCATTATTTTTATATTGAAATGGAATCAGATATTCATTATCTAGAATATTCTAAGCATAAAACACATTATTAAATAAACAGAAATCCTTATAGTTATGTAACTATATCAGATCCTATTAAAAATCATATCTCTGAAGTATTTTCCTGGGAAGAATGCTAGATGACATCTTCTTTATCTTGTTGGCAAAATATGTAGCTACGTATAAATCTTAAGATTTGACGATATCATATGTGGAGTAAAATAAAGCAAATTCATATTGCAATATAAAAGAGAGGGTGATTGGATGGGGATTTTGAATGGACTTTGTACAATTCTTCACATTCAAAATGAGACAATTTAGATTCAAATGAGTATCCGGTGGGGTTATCATCAGCCAGGTGTTAGAAATCACAGAGAGATTCAGCAAAGGATGAGAGTACATTGTTATGAAGCTACAATAAAAAGTTGTAAGAATTAAAATAACTCAAAAATACTGTGCTTAGGGATAAATGGGGGCTTTCTGGGGACATTGATGTGTAACTGGAGTCAGGCCTCACTGAAGAAAGTGCATTACCTCCCCATCCCAGCCCCACCCCTGTTGGCTATGAAGGACCTGTTTGGCTGGGAAAGGCTATGTTCACAGTTCCTAGACAAACAGACAAACTGAATGACAGATATAGCAGTATCTAGAGGAAATAGAATATGGATACACAAGGTTTCAGCACCTGAGATTTTCATGAGAAGGGCTTCACAGGGCAGCCACATAGAAAGGTATGTGAGTAGATGGAGTTAGGGTCTGAAAGTAGAGACAGAAAGACTTGACAAGGGTAATATCAGGCCAGGGTATGCTTGGGACATCTCACACTGTGCACAGAAGACTACTTTGCTAGAGAATTCCTCCCCACAGATATCAGGAGATGCCCCACAATCACTACACTGATTACATGTACAACTTCAGGAAAATCCCTCTCCCCACTTTGTGGTCTTTACACACCCTTTATTGAGAATGTTAATTATCATGCTGCCTTTAAGAATAAAATTCATAACGGAGTCTGTCCTTTTTCATAGAGAATCAATTGGAAAAGTAAATGGAATTAACAGACTGTAGAGTGAAATCTGATGAAGAAAAGAGTGCGATTTTTGCAGACTAACACTGTGCCCAGTGACACAGTCAGGGAGAAAAGAGGGCTTCTACAATCCTCTGAAAGATCGTTTTCACTGTGATCAACCTCCTTCCATCCCAGTGAAATGGATGTACAGGGTCAAATGGAAGTGGAAGGACAAGGGTTAGGAAATGTGAAGCAGGCCAGTAAGCAGCACCCCTCCATGACTTCTGCATTGGCTCCTGCCTCCAGGTTCCTGCTCTGAGTTCCCCTCCTGACGTCCTTAGGTGATGAACAGCAGTGTGATGAACAGTATAAGCCAAAATCCCCTTTCTTTCCTAATTTTTGTTATTGTTGTTATTGCTTTTGTTTTGTTTTGTTTGATCCTGGTATTTCATACCAGCAATAGAAACCCTAAGGTTTCTAAACAAGGGTATTGGCAGTGACAGACCATATTTTGGGAAGGATTGTGGAAGGACTTTGAAACTTCGAACTAACACTCATTAAGAGTTAAGAGCTCATGGGATCTTGGAAGGTAAGAACATTGAGAGCAGTGCAGTGGATGCAGGTCTGGCTTGTGGCGTTTCAGAAGGAAATGTAAAGACTCTATTGAGGCCATTTGTTATTTTGATTTAAGTTTCTGTGGTTCTGGTCAGCTGGAGCTGAAGAATAACCTGTGATTAACAAGCTATCAGAACCACGAAAGCATTTTTTTTTTTTGCTGAGATACTTTACGCTGATCAGATGGAGGTAAGATATTAGTCGTGATTAACAAGAGAACTGCAACACAGAGGTGGAAATCTTCTAGAAGGTATTTCCTGAGAGAACAAAGAATCTGTATTTGAGAGGCAACCCAAGAATTTATCTCATTCTGGCAGCTGGAGTTGGTAGTGGGTGTGAATCACTCAGGTGATCTATGTTTAGAAGGCATGGGAAGGTCATGGACAGAAACCGAGGCTTGGCTCTGTGAGACGACACTGGATGTCACTGGTGAAGGCGCAAGCTCAGTGGCGGTTTAAGGTCCAGAAGTAAAACATCGAGGCTTGGCACCATAACGAGCGCCTATGAGAAGCTGTTGGTGAAAGTGCATCCCAGTTGCAGCAGAAGACCCCACTGTGTGGAGTTGTCAGTCCCATGGAATGAAAACCAAACATTGCAGCATCATCTGGAGACAGCCAGAGACTCGGAGGCAAGAAGTGTGCTGCAAAGGGCAGAGCTGAATAAGTTACCCAAACTCGGGGGCAGAGCTGAATAAGTTACCCAAACTCGGGGGAGGAGTCCAGAGATGGTGAGTAGACCCTAGACATCGGATAGCTGTAATTTGGTCATGCTTTGCTTTGATTGTGGCTGTATGATTTTACTTTCTTGAAGTAAGGTGTTTTACTGGAACCCACAGTTGAGAGACTCTGAATTTTAAAGGGCCTTTGGTTTTAAAAGAGATTGGCTATTTGCAAGGGACTCAAATTTTAGTATGTTTGAATCTGTAGACTGTGACTCTTTTAAAGTTATTTATGTTTCTAATGTGATATCGATGGATTGTGCCTTAATAGTGATGTGTTTGTGTCAGGTTGACAAGGGGTCTGTTGTACTGGCTGGTTTTGTGTGTCAACTTGAAACAAATTAGAGTAATTAGAAAAAAAGTAGCCTCAGTTGAGGAAATGCCTCCATGAGATTCAACTGTAAGGTATTTTCTCAATTAGTAATCAATGGGGGAGGGCACTGCCCATTGTAGGTGGTGCCATCCCTGGGCTTGTAGATCTCTGTTCTACAAGAAAGCAGGCTGAGCAAGCCAGCAAAAGAGCAGCCCTCCATTGCCTCTGCATCAACTCCTGCATCCAGAATTTTGCTGTTTGAGTACCAGTCCTGACTTGCATCAATGATGACAACGATATGGAACCCTTTCCTCCCTAACGTGTCTTTTAGTCATGGTGCATTGTAGCAGCAAAAGGAACCCTAATGAAGACAGGATGGTTATGAGGATCAGTTACCTGCAGACTCAAAAGGAAGCCTTAGAGATACTTAAAGTGAATGAATGTGTGATGCTCAAGTAACTAGGCAAGTGTGCAAAACACAGTAAGTTCCTATGGGATAAGTAGTTTGTGCAAATCACATTTGAAAGTATAGTTAATTGGCATTGCTGTGGCTTCAAGATAAAATAAAATTATTATGATTTCAGAAGACAGACTATAAAATGATGTATTCATTATATTCTAATGTAAACTATGCACTTAAATATATCTATGAATATCCATATAGAGAGGTGGAGAAACATGAAAGTACAATTAATGTAACAGAATTTGGTACTTTATTAATTTTTTACCAATACTTCAAGTTTCTGTTGTTAATAGGAAGCTTTTAATTATTCTATATAATGCATGTTGTGTTTGTTAAAAGAGTATAGGATATACTCATTCATATATGTTGTGTATATATATATTATGTATATATTTGTGTGTATCATAATCAATATATATATATATATATATATATACCTAAGCACTTAAGATAATCTACTGTATATTATAAGAATGGTGCTCCTATCAAAGTATGAAATCCTCATCAAACTTCCATTCCAACACAAAATCAATCTTCATTCCAAATAGCAGAAAAGCCCAGGATCCCTAAAACAACCCTGACTAATAAAAGGACTCGAGGAGGTATCATTAATCCAGAATTCAAATTCTATTTTAGAACTATAGTAGTAAAAAACAGCATGGTATTGAAGTAAAAGCAGACACTTTGATGAAAAGAATAGAATTAAAGACATGAACACAGATTCACACATAGAGATACCTGATTTTTGACCAAGAAGCCAAAATTACCCTTGGGAGAAAAGACATCTTCAATAAACAGTGTTTGTCTGTTAGATAGCTGCATGTAGTACTAATATAGAGCCATGTGTATTGCTCTGCACAAAACTCAATTCCAAACAGACCTAGAACCTCAACCTGAGTCTATATGTTCTCAACAAGGTAGATGAAAAAGTAGGGAATAGTCTTAAACTCATAGGCACAGAGACTTTCTGAACAGAAACAAAAATGAAGGCATTAAAACCAACAATTAGTGAATGGGAACTTACGAATTAAAACCAGAAAAGACAGGCAAAAAATCCTGCATAGTCACAATTCCATAAACGTTCTTTCCCCCTCACCCCCAGTTTTACAGTGAGAAATTGGGGCCACAAGTTTACAGAATATCTTACCTGAGGCACACAGCTGTAACAAACTATGCTTTAGGTCCAGGCAGTGTCACCTGAACCATCATGGACATTTTATCATTGAATATAAATGTTAGGTTTTGCCTTCAAAATCCAGACAATAGTCAAAGTCACAAAGTGCAAGGAAAACCCTGCACATAGAATAGAGGGAGGGGAGGAAAACGAGGACCGCAAGAAGGAAGAAGAGAAGAGGAAGAAAAGGAAAAGGGGCAATAGGATGAGAATCAGAGGAAGAGGAGGGGAGACAAAGAGAAGTGAATGTAGGAAAAACAATGCAGAGAGAATGTGGGAGAATAGAAAAGAAGGGAGATAAAGCAAAGGATAAAAAGAAGGATATGAGGGTGGGGAGAGGAGAACTTGAAAAAGTCAGGAGCCTGGGATCTGGTCTTGATTAATCATATGTTTAAAGTGTTGATTTAAGCTCACATATACAAACAGGAATACATAGAAAAACTGTTGGTTTTCTGTTACCTCTCACAGATCACAGCCAATACACACACTAAAATATTCCTAAGTTAATGAATGTCGTCTATCATCTGTATAGCATCTATCTATCTCACATCTGTAGAGTTATCACCTATCTTAACTGAAAGGATTCCAGTATCACATCTTTCTCATAAAGCTCAACTGACTTTATAAAAGTCAAATTTCTCCTTCGTGAAAATATATCCATTGTTCTGCCTTCACTGAAATGGGAAAGACTATTTTGATCACTCCAAAGATAGCAAAACGATTTTGAAACAACCTTAATGTATGGTTCTGTGGCCTCTGTTAAGCAATTGGATCCTATTCATAGTAGTTAAACAAGAAGTGTTTTACCTGTGTGAACCATTATAGCTTTTATAAACTGCTGTTCAGAAGTCCCTTCCATGCCTTCAACACTAATGGTCAGCCTGGGTACCATGAAGAACAGGTACCTTGGTATAGATGGGCCTTTCCAGGCCTTGACTTTCTAAGATTTTTGTTTGTTTCTTATTCGCTGATAAGTTGCCTCTTCATATTGAGTATCCATAATACATATTGCCTTATAACTCAACCTTAAACCTTGGGAAGAACTTTATCCTTAACAGTCCCACGATGCCATCAGCTCTTAACACTAGTCCCTCTGATTCCTGTTGAGGATACCATGTTAAGATAATAAGACCTCTCTGTCTCTCTCTCTCTCTCTCTCTCTCTCTCTCTCTCTCTCTCTCTCTCTCTTTCTGTCAGTCAGCTGCTGGTAGAACCACTCAGAGGACAGCCATGCTAGGCTCCTGTCTGCCAGCCCAGCAGGGCACCAGTAATAGTCAGGGTTTGATGCCTGCAAATGGGATGGATCCCAGGTTGGGGCAGTCTCTGTATAACATTTTCTTCCTTCTCTGCTCCATTTTTGTTCCTGCATTTCCTTTAGGCAGGAATAATTCTGCTTCAAATTTTTTGAATATAGGTGGGTGACCCCAGGCTTCAAATGGGGCCATGTCTATCTCCTGGAGGTGGTTTCTTTATGTTTCATCTCCCCATCATTAGGTGCCTTGGCTAAGATCATCCACATGGGGTCCTGGGAGCCTCTTACATCCCTGGTGTCTGGGACTTTCTAGAGGTTCCCCCCCACCTTCCACCCCTACTGTGGCATATGTGTATTCATTCTCCTAACCCCCTGGACTTCTCTCCTGTCTCTGCACATACCTTATCCTGCCTACCTTTTTCCTTCCCCCTCCCCTCTCCCATTCAGATCCTTCCCTCCCTCTGCCTCTCATGATTATTTTGTTCCACCTTCTCTAGGATCTAGTAATCTCTAGGATCCCTCAGAGCTCCTAGAGATTAAGTCATCAACCAAAGGGCATATAATAACTTATCTGTGGGTCTTGCTCCATATGTAGCAAGAACTATCTCGTCTTGCCTTAGTGGGAAAGGATGAGCTTAATCCTGTAGAAATATAATACCTTAGGGAAGGGGGAGGCTAGCAGGTTGAGTTGGGAGTGGATGGGAGGGATGTAAGGGAGCACCATCTAGAAGCAAAGGGATGGGGTGAAGAACTTGTGGAGGGGTAGCAGGAAGGGGGAGTGATATTTGGAATGTAAATGAATGAAATAATTAATAAAAAGATTATAAGATCTCCCTGAATCCAGACATTTATCTCACTTACATTTTAGTCTCCATCTAATAATTATTCATTCAGAGAATAATTTGCATCATAGTCTTAAAAGTCGTAGTTTCATGAAACTGTAGAGTCAACCCCTAGTCAACCTCTTCATCAAACAACAGTTAGCTATAAGGTTGAGATTGTGTTACCACTGCACACACAACACCAGCTCTTCCTTGTTGCAAGTTTAGAACTGGGACCTCATTGTATGTAGGAGAAATGGCATCCCTTGCTTCAGAGTCACAGGCTATCTGCAGCTCACATTAGAGGAAAACATTGCACACTTTGTCTGTGATTTGTACTTCTGACATCTTTCATGGTGTTTATTCACCCTCCAAGCAAGAGCATTGCCTCCTTCACATTAAATAAATCAGAGGTAAGAGAAGAAAACAAGGGAATTGTTCAGCAGATGGCTCAGAATCCTCAGCTGTATCATTGCTGATCTAGGAGACTAACATTTTCGTACCACAAGATAAGTATCAAATTATATGCAAATGAGACTTGAGAGCTCATAAAACACTGTATATTCTCAGACATAAAGTAAATGATTTTTTCTTTTCTTATATATAGCACTGACAGTCAAAATTTGACATGCTTAATGTTTAATCATTGCAGCTATGAAAAAGGCATGGCATATTCAGATTGAACTCTGCAACGAGATAAGAGTTGTTTCCTAAAACTGTTAGAGCAGGAAAGATACCAGGTCTCAGGATCTAAGAGCTGCTTTCCAGACCTTGGTGTTATCTTGTGTAAAATCTTTAACTAGTACTATGACATCTATTTCACAATTGAGGTATCTAAGATAAGAGGCCGAAGAGCCTTCCTTACGTACGACGACACTGGTGCATATAAACTACACAAATGGATAGAAATATGTAGGTTGACTTTACTATTTTCTGGGTTCTTTTTTCTACTCTTTATCCTCCCAGTTTCACCCCTATCACTAGGCAGAAAAAGGATACAGGGGAAGAGAAAAAGTCAAAGATATCTGAATAAAATTTATTTATTCTTGTTTCTTTTTTGAACATGACTATTAACAAAGTACCACCATCATTATAAATGTCCAATAACCACCAACCCTGCCTCTTGTGGCCCTTGTAGAAACTATCTGCAGCTGGCAAAACCATATCTCTAATACAGAATGAGATGAATCACAGTCAGCAGCCACATAGCAGCCCCATATTCCACACCTGGGATTAATACAAAAACATATTCTTAAAAATATTTCTATGTTTTCTAAAGAAACCAAAATTCCAGAATTGGTACTACAAGAATAGTAGAACTTGCTTTTCACTAACAGTTCAAATTGAATCCAAGGAACTGGCCTATGAAAGAGCATCTGATGATTGCACACTAGTTTGTAATGCACCAACTTATGACCAGATAGCTTTCTCTGCATGTTTGGGTCATTCTATTCACTAAAGAGTGTTTCACAGTATACCAATTATCCATCCAGTAGACTATACTAACAATGACCAACTCATAAAATCCTGAGATGTCTATAGACATGACCACTTGTTGCCTGGCCAATTCTTTCCAGACCACTGTTGCTAAATTCTATTTTTTCCCCTTATTTCTTCAAGTATCTGACTTAACTTCAAAAAGTATTCAGTGATAATTAATCTCAAGTTATTAATCCATACAAACAAACCTATGTGGGGAAGATGAAGAAATTGAATAGTAATATAAAGAGTTGGGCAAGAAGGTTCCCAATGTCAGGTTCCCCACTGCATTGTTTATGTACATAGACATGCTATGCTTACTGTTCATACAATACACCATAATCTCATACAAAAGGGAACTGGTAAGGTTGGTGAACTATTTTGTGTTGCTTATTGCTAACATTGTAGCACATATAATAGTGTTGAAATTGCAAAATGTACTAAAGAAACATACAAAGCAGGTGCTGGGAAAACAACTCAGCAATTAAGGACACTTGTTATTCTTGAAGATAACACAGCTTTGATTCCCAGCATCACACAACTATCAGTAACTCCAGTTCCAGCTGCTATGACATCCTCTTCTCATCTCTGAATGCACAAGGCATACAAGTGATACACGCAGAAGTGATAAATGCAGATGAAACACTCACACACAGAAATATTATCTTTTAAAGAATGACAAAGAACCAATCAGTGACAAATAGCTTAATGAATGGGTGAAAATGAATAAGGGAATATTCCTTTGAAATCAAAAAGTAGAGTTGTAGGGAGATTGCATATGAGAGACTATCAGAGAAGGCTTGATGAAGAAGGTAGTAAAGGGGGAGTGATAACGGCCAAGCAGGAGAGATTAGTTCAGTAGTGATCTGTCCTCTCTGCTCTATAGATTTTGGAACAGAGAAAAACTAAAAACAAAGGAAAAACAACAACAACAACAACAACAACAAAAACAACAAAAACAACAAAGCAAAAAGCTTCTTCTGGTTGTATAGTTGTATTCTGTAACCATAACAACTAAGTATCTACCTACCCTCTCCCAAGAACTTCCTATCCTTTCTATTCAGGTCCTGAGATGTTGTTTGTGAGCAGTGAATTTATGATATGACTTTCTAGATCTTCCGCACATAGATTATCTTGGTTTTCGTGGTTCTTGAGTCCAGTAGCACTCATAAACCCATGGTAAAATCACACATCTCCTTGTATCTACAATAAGAGCTTGCTCCAGCCTAGTGTTCTTGCTGGGAGAAAGAGAATTTGTGAACATGATCTCACCATCCACCAACCTGCTCCTCCAAGCTGGATACTACAGATTCATAGTGGAACAAGATTCATCTCTTTGTATACACGCTACAGACAAACAAGCTCTACACCATCCAAGGCTTCCGACCTATATGCAGGCAACTCCTAAACTCCTCAGAAGCATCTGCTGGTCTCCAACACTGGAAAAGATATCGTTTTGGCTGGAGAACTGAGGCTGATAAGAAATTACAATTACAACTACTGTTCTTAGAGGTCTTTAAATGACTTCCTGTTGCCTGGAGGAAAAGTTTCAATCCTTACCTTGATCTTAATGGAAAAAAGACAAGTAAATTATAAAGGCAGACTCTAAAGCATTACACCAGACTTCTCAACAGAGTCTATGAAAGCAAGAAGATCCAGGGCAGATGTCATAGAGACACTAAGAGAACACAAATGCCTGCATCTCAGAAATTGGTCTGAAATTCTCTTACTTAGTGGGGTCTTTGTCTGGTTTAGGAATAAGCATAATTATGTCAAAGACCCCACTAAGTAAGAGAATTTCAGACCAATTTCCGTTATGAATATTAACACAAAAAAAAATCTCAGTAAAAATCTTGCAAACCGAATCCAGGACCACATCAAAACGATCATCCATCGTGATCCAGTAGGCTTCATCCCAGAGATGCAGGGATGGTTCAATATGTGGAAATCCATCAACGTAATCCACTTTATGAACAAACTCAAAGAAAAAAACCACATGATCATTTCATTAGATGCTGAGAAAGCATTTGACAAAATTCAGCACCCCTTTATGATTAAAGTCTTGGAAAGATAAGGAATTGAGGGCCCACACCCAAACATAGTAAAAGCAATACATAGCAATCCAGTAGCCAAAATCAAAATAATGGAGAGAAACTTGAAGCAATCCCACTAAAATCAGGGACTAGACAAGTCTCTCCACTCTCTCTCTACCTATTCAATATAGTAGCACAAGTCCTAGCCAGAGCAATCAGGCAACAAAAGGAGGTCAAAAAGATACAAATTGGAAAGGAGAAGTCAAACTATCACTATTTGCAGATGACATGATAATATACTTAAGTGACCCAAAAAGTTCTACCAGAGAACTACTAAACCTGATAAACAACTATAGCAAAGTGGCTGGGTATAAAATTAACTCAAACAAACCAATAGTCTTCCTCTACTCAAAGGATAAACAGGCTGAGAAAGAAATTAGGGAATTGATACCCTTCACAATAGTCACAAATAACATAAAATAACTCATTGGTACTCTAACCAAGCAAGTGAAAGATCTCTATCACAAGAACTTCAACTGTTTGAAGAAAGAAATTGAAGAAGATCTCAGAAGATGGAAAGGTCTCCCATGCTCATGGTTTGGCATGATTAATATTGTAAAAATGGCCAACCTTCCAAAAGCAATCTACAGATTCAATGCAATCCCCATCAAAATTCCAACTCAATTCTTCATAGAGTTAGAAGGAGCAATTTGCAAGTTCTTTTGGAATAACAAAACACCCAGGGTTGTGAAAACTATTCTCAACAATAAAAATAACTTCTGGGAGATTCACCATCTCTCACCTTAAGCTGTATTACAGATCAACAGTGATAAAAAAAAAACTGTATGGTATTGGTACAGAGACAGGCAGGTAGATCAGTGGAATAGAATTAAAGACCCTGAAATGAACCCACACACCTAGGTGCACTTGATCTTTGTCGAAGGAGCTAAAACCATTGTGGAAACAAGAGCATTTTCAACAAATATTGCTGGTTCAAATGGACATTAGCATGTTGAAAAATGCAAATGGATTCATTCTTATCTCCTTGTACAAAGCTCAATCTCAAGTGGATCAAGGACCTCCACATAAAACCAATACACTCACACTCTTAGAAAAATAAGTGGGGAAGAGCCTCAAATACATGGGCACTGGGGAAATTTTACTGAACAGAACACCAATGGCTTATGATCTAAGATCAAGAATTGACAAACGGGACCTCGCAAAATTGCAAAGCTGCTATAAGGCAAAGGTCATTAGGACAACATGACAACCAACAGATTGGGAAAAGACCTTTACCAATCCTGTATCCGATAAAGTGCTAATATCCAATATATGCAAAGAACTCAAGAAGGGAGACTCCAGAGTGCTAAATAACCCTATTTAAACATGGGGTACAGAGCTAAACAAAGAATTCTCAGATGAGGAATATCAAATGGCTGAGTAGCACCTAAAGAAATGTTCCACATCCTCAGTCATCAGGGAAATGCAAATCAAAACAACCCTGAGATTCCACCTCCCACCAGTCAGAATGGCTAAGTTCAAAATGTCAGGTGACAACAGATGCTAGCAAGGATGTGGAGAAAGAGGAACACTCCTCCATTGTTGGTGGGATTGCAAGCTGGTACAACCACTCTGGAGATCAGTCTGGAAGTTCCTCAGAAAAGTGGACATAGTACTACCCGAGAACCCAGCTATACCACTCCTTGGCATATACCCAAAAGATGCTCCAACATATAACAAAGGCACATGCTCCATTATACTCATAGCAGCCTTATTTATAATAGCCAGAATAAGAAAAGAACCCAGATGTCCTTCAATAGAGGAATGGATACAGAAAATGTGGTGCATTTACAAAATGGAGTAATACTCAGCTATTAAAAACAGTGACTTGTAATACTTAGGCAAATGAATGGTACTTGAAAATATCATCCTGATTAAGATAAACCAATCATAAAAAAAGACACATGATACGTTTGCACTGGTAAGTAGATATTAGCCCAAAATCTGAGCATACCCAAGATACACTGCACAGACCCATCTGAAGTTCTAGAAGAAGAAAGACAAAAGTGTGGATATTTCGGTACTTCTTAGAAAGGGGAAAAATACTCCCAGGAGGAATTATGGAAACAAAGTGTGGAGCAGAGACTCACGGAAAGTCCATCCAGAGACTGCCACACATGGGGATCCATCCCCAATGCGGTTACCATACCCAGTAACTTGTGGGGATGCCAAGAAGCATGCTGACAGGAGCCTAAAATAGCTGTCTCATGAGAGTCTCTTCCAGAGCCTGATAAACATAGAGACAGATGCTTGCAGCTCATCATTGGAATGAGAAAAGGGTCCCCAATGGAGGAGTTAGAGAAAGGACTGAGGTAGCTGGGGGGGGTGGTTCACAACCCCAGAGGAACAATAACAATATGGACCAAACAGACACCCTATAGCTTCCATGGACTAAACCACCAACCAAATAGTACACATGGAGTGACCCGTGGCTCCAGCAGCATATGTAGTTGAGGATGGGCCTTCTTGGGCATCAGTTGGGGGAGAGGCTCCTGGTCCTGTGAAGGCTAATGTAAAGGAATCCCAGGGCAGGGAGGATGGAGGGGGTGGGCTTATGGGTGGTGGAGCACCCTCATGGAGGCAAGGGGTTGGGGGATGGGATGGCAGGTTTCTGGAGTGAAAACTGGGAAAGGGGATAATATTTGAAAAGTAAATAAAGAAAATATCCAATAAATTAAATGATATCTTTTGGCCCTGGGAGCCCTTCTGGTTTGTTTCTTATTATCACTTCTTTCTTTGCACCCTATGTGCCCCATCCTTAGGTCTCACGTGTGGTCTGTGGTTCTCTTTGTATTTGTTCTGATGATTTGTATTAATCTCTCAGGAATTAGTTATTCTCCAGCTCCAAACAAGTCCAGTGTATTAAGGATATCCACCTCATCATCATCATCATCATCATCATCATCATCATCATCACCACCACCACCACCACCACCACCACCACCACCACCACCACCATCATCATCATCATCATCTAGGCAGACTTAACAGATGACTAGCCTGGACTTGCAGAAACTGAGGCTTGGCCGTATCTTCCCTTGTCATATGATACAGGAAACATTATTTTTCATCTTTATGTTTCAGAATCCTTATCCATAAAGTGTAAATAATAGTAAAACCACTTAGCACAAACCTTGTAAGACTGTTAACCTGTGTCTGTCACACTGAAAGTACTTCGCAAGTGTTGCTACCATTAACAAGTTGAATAATGCACCTTATTCTTTTATATTTAATATTTGTTCCTGGACATGCAGAAAGCATGCCACAAGTGAGCTTTAAAATATTTTGAGAATTCAGTAGTAAGAAGTCATGTAGGAAAATCAAACTGCAGATATTGCAATGTCTATGACAGTTTGAAGACAATGTGAAACAATGGGCATTCTTAATCATGATGACTCATGGTTATAACTCCCATAAACTCTACTTCAGAGTTCAGAGAAAGAAAACTTGCATGTTAAAAGTATCATTTTTTCAAAGTACACCACAACTAGCTCTTCCTTTTGTCTTCTTTTTCTCATTGTTATTAGTTCTTTTTTTCTTTTATTGAATAGTTTATATTTACATTTCAAATGTTATTCCCTTCCCCGGTTTCCTGGAGATCAGCCCCTATTCCACCCCCTTCCTTTCTTCTATAAGGGTGTTCCCCTCCCCATCCATACCCCCCCCGACCTTGCTCTATGCTGGGTGGTCCAGCCTTGGCAGGACCAAGGACTTCTCATTCCATTGGTGCCCACCAAGGCCATCCTCTGCTCCATGTTATCAGTCCTTTAAGAATGGCATACATACATTTCGATCATATTCACCCTTTTCTCCTCCCAAACCCACCCAGCCCTTTTTATCCCCAACAAACTTTGTGTTCTTTTCCTCCCATCAAGTATTTAATGTTGCCCAATTTTGGAAATATGACAGACAGGCCATGATAGTATACATGTCAAGAGCTCATATAGCATACAGTCGCTAGGGGACATGAAAGGGGTTTGATAAAGGGCAGTGATCAATAGTATAGATCAGAGTTGCACTACCTTGAGCTCATGGGCAACACTATAGTGCACACTTTCTTTGAGCCTCAGAGGTTGCCTATCCAAATAAATTTTATCTTGCATATTCTGGGTTCCTATGAAGTTCCAAAATAAAAATAAAAATCAATCCAAATAATTCCATTCAAAATAAAATAAGAATATACAATATAAGAAGTTCTTGTCATGTGGAGGGGGAAGGGATAAGGGAAAAGGCACTCATTCTCCCTGTACTATGATCTACTCTTACCAATAAAGCATATGCCAAACTACTAGAAAGCTTCTAAAAGCAGCTCCTGGACATAAACTATCGCAATTTTTGATATTTTCTATTATTTTCCATTTATTCCCTTCCACTGAACCTAAATAAAACCTTGTGTTCTGACAGGAAAGAAAACTGCTTAGGGCCCCCTGTTTCTCTGAATGTACAGACGGATGCTTAGAACTTGAAAATGATTTCTGGCTCTGACACAATCGTTCCCTACTGTTCAGAGTCTGATCTCTACCTAGGGATAAGGGGGAAAGCAAATCTTTGTCTTTCCCTCAAGGTAAAAAGAGATAAATGGTGTAACGAAGACATAGTCAGCCTAATACATGTAGAAAAGCACAGGAAGGAGCTCTGAGGTCTTCTTTGGGTCAAGTTGGCTTTAGAGATGGAGCTGAGGAAGGATCCAGACATTTAGAGAAGGCTGGAAGGGTGAAATGGCCATAGCTGGAAGTAATATCAGTCTTCCTGTGATTGTGTCTTGGAGTTTTGACTACAAAATGAATCATGGTACAAAGCATACAGATGAGGGTAAGAATACATAAAGAGTTGAATTCACTGAAAACTATGAGGGCTAAGAAAGCAAGAGCCCTGATTTCATACCCATCAATTCAACAAAAGTTTTACAGAGTGCTTACCTGGGGTCAGCATCATAGTAGATATATGAATATGCTTCTCTCCATGATATAAAAAGTGCATGTAGTTTCCTGTGAGGTAAATTCTTAAGCACCCTGCTGGAGTATATAAGGGAGAGTCCAGTCTAGATATGGCACATGGAAACTGAAGCAGATAGAGGCAAGTGCAACAGAAGAGGAGAGGGTAACTGGGGTTAACATCAGATGAACTGGGTACAGGAAATACTCTGGGAGTACAATACAGCATGGATGAGGCTGGAAAGTAAGGAATATCAAAAATTACAACATCTACTAATCCGTAGTGCTATATAGCTAGGTGTATGCCAGAGACCTACATGAGAATGCTAAAGCCAGGGTAGAAATTCCCAGTATTACATTCATTGGTCTCAAGGAACTTCTAGTCTTAGTAGATAAATGAGGGAGGAAAGACAAATAGATGTCCAACACACTTCCCAGTCCACCACAGGGATTTAGTTTTGATCTGTGCACAAAACTTAAATTATAGAGTATAACTTTATATTATCTCTGTTTTCACATGTTCATGCATGCATACACACAAAGGAGGGGTGAGAGACAGACAGACAGAGACAGAGAGAAACAAAGAGAGACAGAGAGACAGACTAATATCCTTTCCTCTGGTCATTTTATTTTGCACCTGGTGATTTTAGATGGGATCATCTTGCCCAATTCTCGCTTCTCCAACAGTCAGCTTATTTTGTCACCTATGCTGAGTTGCTGGGCATTGCCCACTGTGTTAGCCTCATAAGTGAGGGATTCTAACACATGTTAAGGAAAGCAGGTGCCCCATGCTTTTGGATTCTGAGCCTCCATTTCCTTCTGTTATGTGATAAATATAAAATCAAAAAACCATGGGATGCTTTTTAATCTGCAATGTCCACTTAACTAGACCTAGGGTTTCCTGGGAGGCACACTGTGCAGTATACATGAGGGTTTTTTTGCAGTTTAGACAAGGAGAGAAGACCTACTTTGAATGTGGTCCATGCTATGCCATGGGTTGTGGTTTCAGACATAATACAAAGGATAAAAATCTTATATGAGCTGAATTAATTCTCAGTTTATCTCTCTGCTCCCTCACTCAAGACACAAAGTGACTGCTTTTGCCATGCCTTCTCTACCAAGAGGGACTCTATCCTTAGACTATGATCCAAAACAACCCCTTTCTCCCTTGAGTTGTTTCTTTCTAAGTGGTTAGTCACAGTAATAGGGAAAATATTGCATGCCTTCTGGAATGAAACATGTATGTGCATTCATATGCAAAGATAGAATAGACCCTCAAATGATGGAAGTTGCGAGCATACAGATAGAAGAGTTTGGAAAAATCTTGAGCCTTGACATGGGTGATCCCATAATGCTTATTTAAAGGGACCAGCTCTCACTTCCACATTGCTGTCCTCTTCTGCAGTGTGCATGCAGAGTCAATTCTAACGTTGTGAAAGGTGTTCTGGTTTTACGCTTCAGTTTTTCATTTCTTAGAAGTGGCCTCCACATTCATAACTATCATGTTCATTTCTCACCTCACCATTTGAAATAGATCAAGAAATATCCTTTTCTTGTCTCATACAGGAAGTCATTCGCAGCAACCATCCCTGCTGTTTCTTGGAAACTTGTATGATTCATGCTTCTGAAACTTAACCAGAAGCATGAGAACTGCCAGGAGACATAGGTCAGGCTGAGAATGCCCTGCTTTGCTTTAGAGGAATAATCGCAGTCAGTCAGACTCTGGGCTCCTTTGAATAAGAGACCCTGTGTCTTTCTGGTTTCTATATTTCTTGTATTCTGCTCAGATGTCAACAGCTGTCATTTGATATGATATCTCTCAAGTGAAATAATTAATTACAATTCATTAGATATTTAGATAATGCAATCACTAGGGAAGAAACATTAAAGTGAGAAAGATTGCCTAAATGTGGGTCTAGAAAAGTAGGAATGTAAGCTAGCACAGGAAGCTAAATGTCAGTGAGTCGCGTTTGACTTAACACAAAAGTTACCAAGAGGGATGGAGGTTAGAATGGAAAGGAAGTACAGAGACAAAGGAGATTCAATGTATTGCACTGAACACTTGCCCTGTGTGATATGGTTGTAGTTGCTGTAGGTTCCTTGTTGGTCAGGAGAAAGAGGCCCCTGTCCTTATAAAGTTTATGGTATGCAGAAGCAGCCCAAGGATAGACCTGGGTGATGGAGTAGGATCCACAAATGTTAGTTCTTGTGTTCTCTAACTACTTAGGTAAGTCTCACTGAAATAAGCAGAAATGCTGAAGGCAAGAGCTCATGTTCTAGACCTCCTGAAAGATTCCCTTTTCTTTTCTCCAATACAGGCCACCGTACCTGACAAGAGACTAGCAGGCCAAATGGAGGAGTGATCATCTATGGGCAGCATGATTTCTCCATGTGAAGAGAGTGAAATTAAAAAAAAAAGTTTCATTGGTTGGGCAAAGCTATGGAGTTCATTGACATCATGCCCTCAAGATCTAGGTACCAATGTGGAAGTTGTAAAGACATAAATCTGGAGAATGGGTACGTACATGCTATGCTAGTTAGCATTAGTTGTCACCTTGACACAAATTAGTATCCCCTGTGAAGAAGGAAGCTAAATTGAGGAAATGCCTTCATCAGTTTGACCTGCGGGTGTGCTTGTGGCTCAATGTTCTGATTGACAATCGATGTGGGAGAGCCCAGCACCCTGCAAAGAAAAACAATCCTAAAAAAGTGGCCTGAAAAACAGGAGTCAGCATTTGTCTCACTAGCCATTTA
Organism: Rattus rattus; assembly: GCF_011064425.1. Lineage (NCBI taxonomy): Eukaryota > Metazoa > Chordata > Mammalia > Rodentia > Muridae > Rattus > Rattus rattus. Next base: position 244,150,092 of record NC_046154.1, read on the forward strand.
TGATATATAAACACTGGAAAGATATCAAAGAATCCACGGTGCTTGTAGAGAAAGGTCTGTTAATTGCTTATATTTTTAGAGCATGTTCTGCAAATTTGTTTACTCTACTTCTCATCCATCATATGTGCGTTTTATTCTGTATAACAATCTTTACGCTTACATCTAAGAGACTAGAGGGTGATTCCAAACAGAATTAGAGATAATTCGACACAGAATATTGAACGAGTTTTGGAACTAATCAACACTAGAAGGGTCCACGCATGAACTGCATTGAAGCCATGATTGTGGAATCAAGCCCAGCCTTCATCCCAGGAACTCCTGCAGAGTGGGTCAAAATTCACCTCCTGCCCAGAGAAGAGAGAAGACATACCTCCCACTGGGCTTAGAACTCTGACCACTAGGGCTGGTAAAATAGCCTAGGAGTTATGAGTACTTGCTGTTCTTGTAGAGAATCCAAATTTACTTTTCAGCACTCATATCAAGTGAGTCACAGCTGCCTGTAACTTCAGTTCTAGGGAATCCCTACACACTCTCTGGCCTTCAGAGGCACCTGCACACATATGGCATACATTCATGTAGACATACACTGACACACACAACAAATATAAATAAATATAGCTTTTTAAAACTACCTCCTCCAAACAGATCCACAGCAGGGACCAAGTTTTTATCACATGAGTCTTTTGGTTGATACTTAACATCCTCACTAAGTTAAGCATGGTAATGAATGCCTATAACCCCAGCGCTGAGGAAGCTAATTCTATGACTTAAAGGCCAACCTAGACAGCATAGTGAATTTGATATTAGCACGGTATAGATAGAACAATCTCATTTCAAACAAACAAACAAACAGGATAGGGGAGGGGGAGGAGGCTAGAGAGATGGCTCATCAGTTAAGAGCTGTGAGAGTCAGAGATCTGCTACTTTAACCTCTGCATGCCTAGATATACAAAAACACAGACATGCACACACACACACACACACACACCCGCCACCACTACCACCCCAACCAGCACCAGCACCAGCACCAGCACCAGCACCACCTAATATAAACCTTAAAATATTAAGAATAACAATTATTGTGATCACCCACCAGACATTGTTTCAAGTATAAACGTAGTGAATGATTTTATAGTTCTATTATTCCTATTTTTGTTCCTGAAGAAATTGGGGGATAAATAGTTCAGAAAACAGGCTGAATTGCATAGGAAAAATGTGATGTTAAGGACTGAGATCTGGGATAATCAACTTCCAATTACTATCATGGAATAAATTAACACAACATAAGGAGAGGAGTGTACCCCATCTTTCATTTCTCCATGACCTATATAGGAACTGGGAAGAGTTCACAGTTAATCTAAGCAACTACACTACCCCCAACCCCACTGCTGAGAACCTTGACTCAATGGCCTCAAGCAGGTAGAATCTCTTTCAACTAGACTTCATCCAAAATCCCTCAAGCAGCCACTGAAACTGACACCTCAGTACTAAGATATTATCCTATCTTTTCTTGGCATCTTGTTCTTTTTCTACCCTCAGATCCACCTCCGATGGCACACCCCTGAATGCCATGAAGACCTTCCACCTGAATGTTCTAGCATCTTAGTAGGCAGCATGGGTGGCTCAGGGCCAGTACTTCACTGGCTAAGGACACCCTAGTGAGAAATAAACACAGTAGCCTGAAACACAAAAGTGTGTGGGCTAGTATTCTCCCTCTACCTTGCTGAGATCAAACACCTGTTTCCTTGGAAATGACAATTTTGTAAGTATTAGAAAACAGCAGGTCATTGTCGAGCAACCCTCCACATATCTTTATAATCTTTTATCTTCATGCTATCCCAGATTGCTGCTCTCTCCCTGTGGATCTTTATGCTGGGCTTACCCTAATTCTTACACTAGAGTAAGAAGTATGATATTCCTAGTTACCTAGTGAGCGAGCATTGGAAGGAAAATTAACCAGCAAAAAACCCCTGGCCCTTCTGAATGTGAAATGCGATGTGCAAGAGTAAGAAGGGGGTGCAAGAAAATACATTGATCCTAAACACAGTTCCAGTGAAGTGTTCTTTGGAAGAAGACAAGTCTTTATCTACTGAAATGTGCCTTCCCACTCCACACTTGGGAGAAGTGTGGCATCTGATTTGTCACTGTCCATATATTTCTACCCTTAATTTCTTATGGAATGAATGCCTTCGACATGAGAAATTGAATCCTCCTTCCCTGGCTATGCCCAGAAAACAGTAGAGGCCGATGGGTAGTAAAAATGGCAGCTATATGTGTGAACAGGGACTGGGAAATTGGAGAAAAGTCGAGGTGGAATCCATGGAGATTCAGACTCCAGAGACCAGCATTGGGGTGCAGATCTAAGTTTATTATTTACTATATAGGCTTATATACAGTTTGTCAGCCAATTAGGGCACATTTATGTATTCAAGGGCAAATCAGGGTGCCACATGTGTTCTTTAGCTGAATCTGGTTCATCTTCCCATGAGCCTGTAGGGTAGGGACCAGTCACCCAGGGAAATTTCCTTGATGAGAGAGGAACCAGCCACCACTCTGTCCTCAGGTCCTTTGTATTGTCTTATGGGTGTGCTAGAAACCATCTGAGATCATATACCATGTGCCAGAAGCCTTCTCGGATTATATACAGTCAAGAGTAGTAGATTAGGACTCTTTAAGGGGTAACAGAAGCCTCTTCGCTCTCTGTCCCACTTGTTCCTCCACTAGGTTTATTTCTTCATCCACCACAGCTACCCATGCTGACATCAGGTACCATGAGCCACTCTGGGGACTTTGAGTGAACTGTCTAATTCATCTTCTTTTTTGCCACCACAGTAAGCAGTGTGATATTCTCAGTTACCAATAATTGGGACTAAGTAGAACACGAAGAATCAGAGCCAACACTGAAAGACCAGGCAGTCCCTTCAAGACTTAACCATTGGTTTTCCTCACGCCTGGGCAACAAAGGGCATAAATAAGAGCAGAAAAAGAATTTTAACTTATGGAAAATCATGGCAAAAGAACTTTTTAGGCAGAAATGGGACTGAAAGGCACTTCATCTACAGGGTCATTTCACAAGGAGATGGTATACTAAACGCAACGAAACAGAGCTGTGATTCTGGTTCATAGGAAGAACTATCTAGAAATCAGAACTATATATCAAACCAAGGGAATGAATAAACAGTTTTGTGTGCCATGTACAATTCATCCTAGTACAGAAGGAAACTTCACTAAGGATCCTGTAGGGTGTGGTACAGGTTCTGGAACTATAAGGATTCTTTAAGATTCCCCCATTGCCTTTTCTGTAGAAGTGTTATTAGCACCTTGGGAGTACAATGGTTGCCTAAACACCACAGAGGATACAACACCATGGCTAATTATGTGCTAATTACTAAGGCTTTATGGTTACCTGAGGAAGAGGTGTTAGCTTTGCTGGTCAGCTACAGTCCTGGACACAGTACACACCCATTGGTTTATGAGTTCTCTCGTAAACAGTGTATTTGAAGTTGTCAGACTTCCCAACCTCTGCTGCCTTATAAATCCTACAAAGTCTTCTGAATGTCAATATCCAGGCTCCACTAACAGAACCTCTGCATCACTATTCATACTCAGTAGATTTTCATTTCTTCTCTCATCTCCTACTTGAGCAAAGACATGAAGTGGATTTTATTCACCATCTCATTTTAAAGACAAAGAAACTGAGGTTAAGTGAGTGTACAAAGGTCACAGACCTAGTAAGTATAAAAATGTAGTTGTGTCCTAGGTTCCAAAGTGCTATCCTCTGCATTGTAGTAATAATATCAAGAGCTGGCTATTACTTGCTCTAGAAGCTGTGTTAGCAACTTTTAAGTGCCAATATTTAATCACCACACAGACTGTTTAAAATAAATGTAATTGCATCTTGAGAGGGAGAACTCAAGTAATTGCCCAAATTACACAACAAGAGGACACAACTGAGTAGGCTCAAACTTACTTTTCCACAATTCTTGAGCCATATTATAAATGGCAATGGATGTTTTGGAATTTGGTACTGTGGATGGTGACTAACTACTCAGTTTTGGTCCTAGGTACCATTCAAAACTCAGCTAAAATATGACAACCGCACAGCCCATGCTCCAAGTATTTCTTTTGCTTAAGAGTGTACAGTCACTATTGTTATAATATACACTACATGTAGAAGCAGACAGTTCACATTTATGATACATTTAATTCTAGAAGACATGCAATATGTTTTTTTTACATTGATATCTTAAAGCCTTGGGTTGCAATGTATATCAAAGGGCAATAGATTGGGCAGTGACAAAGAGAAAAAAAAAACATTGCTCACAGGCTTAAGAAGCTGAAGATCAAAGCATTGACCCTCACTGTATGGTAGAAGCCTGTTTCTTCATTCGCATGTGTCTTGTCTTCACCTCACATGACAAAATGAACAAGAAAGCTGTTTTGGATGGCATTTATAATGACACTGATTTATGAAAAGGGTTCAGCCTCTAGAATCTAATCATTTAGATTAGTAACAGGAAACCCACAATGGAAACTATTACTTAAAATATGAATATTGGGATATAGACATTCAGCATATTACAATTGCTGTTTTAATGTAACTTAGTGTTTCATAATGCATTGAATATTATCTGATACCATTAGTTTTCATTCACCATCTATAAGTATTTCATAGTATATCATGCGAATGTGCTATATAACTCAGTAATAGATGTGTATTTATTAGTATGTATTTTTCAGCTTTATTAACACATAAAGCACTGGGCTGAAGCTCTTTCTAGACAAAAAGCACTTTCTGTGTTTTGTGTGCGTATGGTATAATGAAAATTCATAGAAAAAAGAACTTCTAGGTTGAAATTGCATGAACACTTGAATCTTAGTGTCTGTGTTATCACTCTGTAATTTGAATTCTGCCCATTTCCAGAGGCCAGGTTGTGAAATAAGTTATGCCTTAGACTATCAGCAACTGAGTTAGAATTTTAATTCCCCTGTCAATTATGGACATTGGATTCTTGTTTTCTTTCTCTCCTGGCAAAAATTGGCACTTGTTTAAGGCAGTTATTCCATGTGTGGATACTTGGATTACTTTGTTTACCTCGAGCCGGTGAGTATATTAAGAACAGAAATCATACAACTTCTATGATTTAAGAGAACACTTGGAGATGACCAGCTTCACAGTAGGTGCATAGCGTTGCTAAATAAAACTAAAATTTGCCTGTCGTGATGACGTTGTCCATGGAACTCTGCAGAGTCCATCCCCCTTTACAAAAGTGAGATATTTGTGTTTGCAGTGGTCCTTACTGAAATTACCTTCCTGCTCCTAGCTCCAATTCAGAGCCCACACATTTCTGAAAACCAAGGCTCTAAATGAGCGGCCATCTTGTCTCGCCTCACCAAGCAGCTGTAGCCTGCCTCTTCTTTGGATTCCAGAAATCACTTCTTTTCTTGAGAGGATAACCCAGAAACTGGCAGTACATAGAAATGAGTTCCCTTCTGTGTTTCAGCTTCAAAAACCAGCGATTTCCACCTCTGCACTTGGAACTGAAGCACTTTGTGAGAGCAGGTGTGCGTGTTAATACTCATTGCCAATGTCACTGTCACCTCTCCACAAACACAGCTTGCATCTTACTTGGACTTTAGGTTTTGCAGCTGGGAGATTCACCCCAAGGAGCGTCTGAATATGCTTCATTGAACGCACCTCAACTCAACACTTCAAACCTATCTCAAAATGTCCCACAGTCTAGAGCTGTGTTAAAATGCCACCATTCTTGCCAGAATTATTAATTCATCAATTCATGCATTTGTTATAAAGATAGCTAACATTTATGGAATGTTTACCATCTGCCATGCATTATGCTAAACGACTTACATATGGTAAACTGTTAAGTGCTCACCAGAGTACTGGGAGGTTGATACTATTAGTATCATCCCTCTGTGGTGCCAAAATTGTCACAAAAATAGCTGGGATCCGTCTAAGCACAACTGTGTTACAGGAGTTAAAGCCAGGAATATCTGACCTCAAGGCCTAGATTTTTAAATATTTCCATTATTATTGAGAAATTCATATGTAGGTACCATTAAATATGATGATAATTACGTCTAATTTCTCTCATAAAACCTATAACATGTTTCCCTCCCAATTTCACATCAGGTTTTTAAAATTACCCATTACATCCAGCAAGTGCCAACATACACACAAAAGAGCAGGGCTATCCACTGGAGTATGAGAATTCTAAACGTGGTAGCATCCTCAAAAGAGTCATTCTCCTGGCCTCAAAATCTACCAACTGTCCATAGCTTCTCAAAAAGACTCATGACCAGAGATGGCCTACTCCATTTGTGTATGGATTTTTGATGGCTTGCTCTTGCTCAGGTCTTGAACAGGTAATTGCAGCTTCTGTGCGTTCATAAGTGTGATTGTCTAGTCATGTCCTGAAGACAGAATTAACATCATTCTTTCCAACTGAGTAATACAAAAGAGATAAGAGGAGCACATATCTGCTCAAAGGGATTGAGGTCTTTATTATAGATACAGGTTTGAGCAGACGCACCTGGAAGAGTTCAGAGTGAACGTGACTAGAAAACTGAGTCAGGCCATGTTTAGAGAAGGGAGGAAAGGAGAGGGGGAAACTAGGAACCAAGAGGCCAGCAGTGATCCAGGAGACCAGGATATCAGCATACAAAAAAATAGAAAGAAAGAAATGGCTGGGTTGTATAGGACAGAGCAGCTAGGGGAAGAGGCCCAGCCCTGGGCTGAGAGTTTGGGGTAGGAAGCAGCATATGCAAGCAAGGATGATTCTGTAAATGAAGAAACTGAGGGAGACTGGCAGGCAGAGTCCACTTTGATGTGTTAATAGGTACCCCATCTATCCATTTGTCCAGGTTTGACACCTAACATCCTCCAGTATTTATATTCCTTCAGCTTCCTCTCCCTCACCATCTCTTAAGAGATGTGTACATGCCTGTGTGTATCAGGGGTAGGGAGGTGGATATACATATCTCATTTAGAGCAAAGTGCTCAATATCATAGTCTCATTTTTCTCAATACTTTATCCAGCTGTATACTCTGTTAAAAGAAACTTGTCTAAGTTTTAGAACAGCTTCTCTTTATGGTATGAATATAAGAATTAGAAGGCTCTTTGACAGCTCAAACCATTTACCAAAATAACAATGACATTTTCTTTAGTTAGGGCTCATGACAACGCCTGACATGGGCTTTTGACTAGAGTATAGTACCCATCCTGAAATTCCCACCTTTAGAGCAAACTTCAAATCCAAGTGAAAGTGGTATCATATCCCCATGTTGTACCACGGGGCACTACTTTCCTGACAGTTCAGTATTGAAGAACTAGACTCTGATTCATGTAATTATAAGATCAAATTGTGTCACTGCAGGTGACCCGAAGAAATTAAAATAACCTTCTAAGAAAGCTCACTTTCGAAGGCACGACTCCTAGTTGCAGAATCTGGGACTTTCATTTTCCAAATGAATGTAAAATGGGTAATGTCTAAATGTCTTGGCAATTCATATGACTGTCATGAATCTAGAAGGTAGATGTCTCAAGTATTTATGTACCTCCAGCTAGGATGCAATAGACCATCATAAGCAAGTATTGTAGAGGAATGAATTGTTACTATTTTAAGATATTTATTTTTATTTTTTTGCAGGTATGTGCCTATGTTTGTAGGCACATGTGTGAGTGTGTTCAGGGTGTGAGGAGTGTCCATTCAGACCAGAAGAGACCATGCAATCCCCTGGAGCTTATGTTACTTTGGAGTCACCTGACATGGATGATGGACACTAGGCTCCAATCTTTTATATGAGCAACAAGTAGCCTTAACTGCTGAGCTATCTTTCCAGCCCTCAAGTACTGGAAGCAAAATTAATTATTTAACTACTTTCTTTTAATGATTGATAGATAGGCTTCTCATTTTTCATGTAGGAATAATGGCTATTATATCATTAATATACATCAATGGTTACAACAGTTACAGTATATAAGCTGTCAACAAAAAGGTAAATATATAGTCAAACTCACGCTTTGCTGGTCTGCTAGGAGTGTATGTAACTGCCACTCTGGATCTTTCTATCCAGAAAGATGCTTCATTCATACTTTCTTGTTTGACTAATTCTTGTGGCATTTCTTCTAGCGGTTTTCTACTTTAGTCTGATCTATGATTAATAGCAGTGCACTGCTACCATGTCAAAAAGGGAACATTAATGGCACTGGGATTTAGTTACAGAAGCCAAGGTTATGTTGTTGCTGTTGTGGGTAATTTCCACTCCTAAGTTCATTAAACTCCTGAAAGCAGAAAGGTCAATAGTGATTTATTCCACTGACAGTAAACTCAGCCATGATCATTTTCAATACTACTTCTGTCTTGACGTACAGAGAGGCTAATAGTTAAACAGAGCTGATTGGGTTAAGGCAGAAAAGCCAAACTTGAGATTATAGGAGATGTTTCCTAGGATCTCCAAATGAAGAGAAAGGACAGAATGAGAGAAAGCTGAGAGGAGGCTGTCTTACTGGATAACTTTGTGTAAATTTCACCAGTTAAAGAATGCCCTGATAGTCCATTTCTGGAACATTTTTTATGATGTGTGAGGAAGAAGTGAACATTTACATTGGTAGACTGAGCAAGCAGTGCCTTCCTCACCAGTGTGGGTTAGCAATCCGCAGAGAGCCCAGGAGAACCATGCTACTAAGAAATGGTAGGATTTCAGTGCATTTTTGACCTGTGACATTTCTGTTGTAGACCCCAGAACTTCAACTGGGGATGGAAAATTTAACCTCATCTGACACCTGGTTCTGAGGCTTTGAAATCTGAATGATGTGACAGGATTCAAAGATGTTTAACTTGCAAATTGCAGAATACAATTCAGAAATCCACATTGCCCATAATTGCAATATATATTTCTCAGTCTTTTGTACTTCTCCACTCCCCCCTTATCACCTCCCTGTCCCTGTAACGACTTCTAGAACACTGCTGCATTTATGATTCAGTGTATGACAATAGCACCCCATTCTACATTCATGGCTTTGACTTGGGATGGTAGACTATATTTAAAGAACAACTTTGAGGGCTAGAGACATGGCTCAATGGTTATGAGCATTGGCTGCTCTTCTAGAGGTCCTGAGTTTAAATCCCAGAAACCATATGGTGGCCCACAACCAACTGTAATGAGATCTGATGCCCTCTTCTAGTGTGTCTGAAGATAGCTACAGTGTACTCATATATAATACATACATACATACATACATACATACATACATACATACATACATCTTTAAAAAAAGAGAAAAGAAAACAACTTTGATTTAAATAATATAAGGAAATATGGGTAGAAGCAAACAAGCATCATGTTCACACATACAATTTTAAGACATAATGGACAGATACAGCAAGTGAACAATACATAAACATTGGCGTTGACATTATTCACCAGTGGGGTAAAACAGTTTATCTGAGATTGATCTCTCTACGCTCTCTCTGCGCTCTCTCTCTCTCTCTCTCTCTCTCTCTCTCTCTCTCTCTCTCTCTCTCTCTCTCACACACACACACACACACACTCCAGGATCACACTTGGCATCTCTCACTCTCTATGCCAAGGTCTATAGTGATCATGCCAAATGACAGAATGTACAACTTAGCTTCAGGAAGAATCAATTCCATATCCTATTAAGTCTTCCAGAGTGGATTAAACAAAGCCCTCTTTCTCAAATTAATCAAGCAATTCTATCTGAGCCATCAATGGGGTAAAAACTTTTAGTCTTAAATCTGATTTCACAGGAAACCATCTTTTCAGTCTTCACAACCTTATCTGTCATCACACACAATATGAACTTTTTCTAAACTCTGTCCATGCTCTTTCCCCCTTTCTTCCACAATCCCCCTCATCTTCCTCTTCCTTTTTTCCTTTCCCTTTTACAATTTCCTCTCCCTCTTTTCTTCTCTTCTCTCCCTGCTCTGATCTCTTGCTTCCTCTCTCACATTACCTCCTCCACTCCATCCCTCTCCTCTCTTACCATATAACAAATTCAACTGATGTGCATTGGATTATACTCGCTGTGTACCTTACCCCACACATAAGAAATAAAGTGAATGAAAATCACTTTCCCCAATATTTCAGAAGTTTATGTTCTACTAAGAAAAGAAACATAAAATATATGAGTACAAAAGGAAACCCCAAAATAATTTGAGGCAAAATATATTAGGGTAAGATATAATTTACACACTTAAAACACATCAAAGAACAAAGCTAGAAAAATACAGTTTATATGCAGAAAGATGATGGTTCCAGTTTTTCTTTTAAGTAAGAAAAGAAAAAAGCCATTAAGTTGCATTTAAATAAGCAGTGTAGAGTAAAATTCACAATAAGAGAAGAGAGAACATGGTTTTAAAATAGTATTAGAGACATTCATGGAGAAATGTATAGCTTCGTAAGCCAGAGGACAAAGGTTTTTAACAAAGATGTGACAGAATCCTGCTGGGGTATGAGAGTAGCAGAGAGATGTTCCAGTGTGTGACACGCCATAGCACTCACTGTCTCAACTGCTGATTGTACCTAAAGTTGAGAATTGAGGTAGGAAGATGAGCTGGGAGCAACACTCCCGAAAAGGCTGGTGGGGATTGGAACAGGTGACATTTGTGTAGTTCCGTGAGATTGTTTCTGAGCTTCCTTTAAGATGAGTCAGCAAGAGAAAAAGGAAAGTCTATATTGATTCACCTTATTTATCATGACCTCGGGTCAAGAAAGATTTCCTTCAATATTGCTAGGAACCCACATGGAAAAGAAAAGTCTAGTCAGCCATGTATTGTGAGAGATTCAGGTAGGATTTAAGACATTTATTTTTCTTTTGGGCAACACCCACTGGAATGTTAGCATTTATTCTCTAACATCTACTGAGGTATAAGACCGTAAAATCATGTTGTGATGTTGACTTGCATTTAGAAACTGGCATATGCTTTAACGATTGAAAACTACTAATAAGGAAGAAATAAAAATAGAGGTTAGGAAGAGGTATTACCAGAGTGTGGAGTAACGGGGAGGAGTTTTCTCTTATTCCTTTATTCCTTCAGAAGAGGGGCAGGCTGAAGACAAAGATTGTTCTCCGAGAAAGAGGGATAGAGTGGCCTGCAATTCTGAGGAAAGATTTAAATGTGGAGTGGGGAGAAAGTAAATGAGCTGGGAAAGAAATTGGAGAGAGCTGGGGCTCAAGTGGGGGCTTTCATAGTGGGGTGTGTGTTTCAAGGTCCACAAAAGTATTGATGGCATCTGGAACAATCCTTGGGAAAGCATCACCAGCAGACAGTGGACACCAGGAAGAGAATGGCAGAAGCAAAGTTATAAGCCTGATAGCTGTCCATCACATTCAAGATGGGGGGCTATTTATTCACTGTGAATTATGAACAGCTATCAGCAGCCTTTTCTTCAGCAAACAAATGCTACCAACCTATGATTTTTCAAATGGCTTTGTTACTGGTAGTTTATGAGGTTTTAAAGCTCAATTAGACTTTGCTAATAAGTCAAATTTAGTCCTGTTATTTGCCCAGTATTAGATTAGTAGGGCTATAGCAGCACAATAACATAGCTTAGATAGTTTCAACCACAAAGATGTAATTTCTCTGTTTTGGAGGCACAAAATAAAAACTAAGGTTGAAGGGTTTACTTATTGGATAACTTTTTATTTTATATTTAATTTTTATTTTGTGTGTAAGTATGTAGCACACATATACCACAACATATATTTGTATATAATGTTATACACATACATACATGCTATTGTGCACACATACATGCGTACATAATTGTAAAATTCTTTGGTGTCTTGAAGCTTTACACGTGGCTTAATCCTAACCTCGACTATGTATGTGTTTGTTTTCCTCCAAATACCTTTCTCTGTTGTTAATAGGCTGTTATTCTCAAAGTATGTTGAGGCCATTAAAAGGTTTTGAAAATGCCTCTTAGAAGCTAATGGAACACAAATATTATCGTCTACTGTTTAATAGCCAGAACTGCGATAATATGCTCAAGTATTATTTCCTCACCTCATTACCACTTAATTGAATTAAAGCTAAATTTGTATTTATGCTGTATAATTAGGAATTACAGGTAAGGGACAGAAACATCCTCATTTGTGGCCATCTGTTTATAAAACAGTGGGAACAGCACCGTCCCCATGAATCCAGTAGTGAAGACATACATATTCAATATTAGTGCTGAAACATAACTGTTTATTGTTGAGGTAAAGCAATGGCTCATTGTTAATTGGTCACAGAGCCATCATTGCCTAGGTCAACTGTTCTCAACCTGTGAGTCACGACTCCTTTGAGGGTTCAAATGACCTCTTCACAGGTGTGGCATAAGACCATCTTACATATCAGATATTCACAATATGGTTCAAAATGAGAGTAAAATTTCTGTTATGAAGCCTCAGTGAAAACAATTTTATAGTTGGGGCTCACCACCATATGAAGAACTATATTAAAGGGCATAGCAATAAGAAGGTTAACAGCCACTGTCCTAGGCCCATATTGAGACAGTTAAACTTTAGTAGTGAGTTTGATGGGATTAGAAACATAGAAGAGATTAGTTGAAATCCAGCTCTGTTCAATCTGTGAGAGAGGTCTTGGAGACAATTAGGTGTTGAGGGCTCTGACTTAACAAATGGGTTAATGTATTGTTAATTTGAAAACTGGGACATTCTGGGAGTGGTAAAAGACAATGTCTAGGTGTAGTAGAAAGAGTAGATCAGCAAAGGCTTTGCCCCTGTAGGCTGTAGTTTGTGCTAGCCTCTTCATGTGTTTCTGCTTTTTGATTCCCCATCACATTAACTGCACTGTTCTATACATCATCCCCAACAGGATGGATTTATGCTTGTGATCTCCTAAGCCAAAACAAATCTTACTCCTCCCTCAATTATTCTTTCCATTATTTTAATAATGATGAAGCAATAGTAACTAACACCCATTTCATCATGCACTTCAGTTGAAATTCATGATCCTGTCAAGACCCACCGCTTTCCAAGTGCTCACACATATCTGTGTCTACAAAATCCATTCATAAACAGTTGATTATGGATCCCGCAGCCAGCTTTCTGAATAAGCCAAATGAAAACTAAGAGGTTGGACTCACTGCCAAGTCTTTCCAGAGAACAGCAGTAGAATTAATAATTAGTCCCTATATCTTGCTCTGAAAAGGAAGAACTCCTCTCCCATGAATGGCAATAACACCTTCCTCTTATATTTTTCTCTGGGTATTCTGCTATTGTTTTTCATGTTGTCATAACACCAGTGCCATTGACATCTGCAAATCTTGACCATCGAGAAAACATGGACAGGGATAGCTAGTATTTATAAGATAGCATCCAAAAGGAGTCCTCTAATAATGAAAGAATAGTGTGAGAATTCAATTCGATGTATGGCAGTCCAAATTACTCATCAGCAAAAAGTCATCCAGGCAGTGATAAATCATGGACAAAAAAACTGGGAAGTGAACAGGATGACCCAAAAGTAAGTAAATATTTCACATTTCACAGATGTATTCCTTTTGGCCTATATCTTGCTCTTGTTTGATTAATAGTTTTCTGGTTTGCTTTATTATCTGCGTGTGTATGCAAACGTATGGGCTTTTTGTGTCATAGAAAACATGGAGATGTCAGAGGACAATTTGCTGAAGCGGGTTCTCCCCTTCTATAGCATGAGTTCTGAGTTCTGATTGAACTCAGACAAGGTTGGAAGCAAGCACTTGTACATACTCAGCCATCTTACTGACCCATCATACTCTCTCTCTCTCTCTCTCTCTCTCTCTCTCTCTCTCTCTCTCTCTCTCTTCCCTCTCTATCTATCTATCTATCTATCTATCTATCTATCTATCTATCTATCTATCTCTCCTTGATACAGTTGAAGAGCTGAAGATGACTTGCTCAGTCCATTGAGCCATACCTAAAGCACTCGGTATAATCTTCTAATAGTCACCATAGTCAAGCACTATGAAGAGATTTTTAGTGGTAGCCTTCTGGAGTTCGAGTCTGGGATAAAGTTCTCTCCATGTTCCTTATGATCTGTGTGAACTTTATAAACCACTAAGATATAAGGTTTTTTTTTAAGTACTTTATTTAATATTGTGTGTGTGTGTGTGTGTGTGCGTGCGCGCACTCACGTGCACAGACATGCGCACATATATGCTCACACCACTGAAACACCTGTCTAGGTCCGAGGACAGCCTGATGGCGTTGGATCACGTCTTCCATCTGTGTGTGCTGGAGACTGAATTGTGTTATCAAGCTTAGCAGCAGAAGTCTGTATTTGTTAAGCCACGCCCCCCATCTTATGATGTAGACTAGATGTAAGCACAACTTGAAAAGAAAATAAACAATGGCATTTACCTCTTAAATTACAGAGTCCTACCTTAATAGCCCTACTAAATGCTGAGAGAGTATTTGCAAAAGAAAATTACAGAGAGTCATCCTGCATTAAATTATTAGTTATTAAGTAAGATTGCCAATGTATGGGTGCAGATTCACTGACAGCCACCATGACTGGTATATGTATTAAGGGGAACTGGGATCACCATCAGAGCAATAGAGAACAGAAGATACGATTCACACTCTTAAGAAATCTAATCTTCTGAAGGGACTGAGAGATGTCTGCCAAATACAGGTAGTAGTGTATCATGACTCTTCGATGCAACTCAGACAACGCAGGCTAAAAACATTGCAGAAATTTGTTTTCCATTGGTACAATTCCAAAAAGTTTCAAGAAGAAGAATATCCCAATAAATTCTGGAGGATAAATCAAATTCGACAGAGGTAGCCAGGATAGGCACAGTGGGAAAATTGAGCAAACTACATTAAGGCATAACAGTGTGCAAAGGAAGATGAGAGACCACTCATCTGTCTGCCGGCCTGATGGCAACATAATCTACATTTAATTAGGGATGCTCTTAAGGCTGAATAGGAGACCAGGGACAACACAGGGCCTCTCAATGGCAGAATATATAAAACTTGGTCCACCAAGCTGCTCACAGTGAGGGAAAATGCCAATCGTTGTTCTCCACCTCCACTCCTCCCGCCCTACAGTGACAGCTGGCTGGAGGTAAGTTGTGTTCAGGGTCCCATGTCTCCTTGTTATGATTTACTAGTTCAGCCTTTCAGTGGGGTGAGAATATAGTGTGTGCTGGATGGCACACACTTGGGGAATTTACGTTGCACAGCTAAACATCATGTCTGTCTACCACTTCCCAGTAATCTCCAATAATACCCAAATGTGCCTTTTATTTTAAACATCTGGAGAGCCTTATGGTGGTTGAGAACTAAGGTGCAGAAAGGAGAAAACAGCTCAGCCATAAAGCCTGTCGAATAAACAAAGCTTTCTTTAGAGCATTAACTCTTTTGCTGAGAAATCTCTGTTCCTCGAAATGCACTTAGTAACTTAACATCCCCATCTCCAGGTACACTTTTCTTTTGCAAATACTCTCTTGGCATTTAATAGCACTATTAAGGTAGGACGCTATGAGGTATTAGCATAGAAAGAACATTGCCTAAAGAAAAGATGAAAAAGGTCCCCTCACACAAGGCATGCTCTCCACATCTCCTTGTCCCTACCCAGCATTTGCTTTTGTTTTATAACAGCGAAAATTCCCATCGTGGGTGTTAGTAATTTTAGCTAGGTAATAATTTTGCCAGGACTGTCATAAACTGCCAAAAGGTATGTAACTCAGAGGGGGTAAGAAGACTAGAATGGGAAATAATCAGGTAGCTTATTTTTAATATGCACAGTCATTTGGTAAATAGAGAAGTTTGTGTTTTAGCTTCTCAGAGGCTACTCTACTGGTTATTACCATAGGATAGCAGGAGAGGGTCTTCAGTCTTTGAGACCCCTGAGGTATTGCAGTGTTCTGCTCTCTGCCAAATGCCTTCTATACTCTGAATTTTTTTTTGACACATTGCACTTCCTCAATTTCAGGTCCTATGTTTTTTTCAGTGTGAACGTGTTTGAAGACCACCAAGTGGCATATAAAAATCCCTGGTCCACATTGCTATAAAGCCACTGTTTCTTTTCAGACAATGCACATCCCTTTATGTATAACCACATTGCCCCTCCTAGAATGTGGGCTTATAGCTGGAGGAGAGGAGAGGCCGGAACTCTTTGCTGCTTGTTACTAACACACAGATGGATGCTCAAGCTGCTGGGTTGTATTTATTTCCTATTGCAGAATAGCAAAGTATCGCAATAGTTTAAACTAAAATAACTCATATCACCTCAAAAGTAGTGTGGTTTGGGAGCTCAGCAGGTTTTTTGCTTTGGGTATTTTAGAGAGCACTGAGGCGATACCTAGGGCTTATTCCCATCAGACACTCAACTGGAGATGGATCTTCCACCTTCGGGCTGTTGGAAGAACTCAGTACCCTGAAGCCAGAGGGCTCATATCAACTTTCTCCTTTGAATCCTACAAGAGCAAGACTCCAGAGAGAGTCTGCTGTCAAGCAAGATCTTCACAGCTTTTGTAGAGATACTAAATCAAGCAGTCACAGAGTGGCACCTGTCACCACCGCATATTCCAATAAATAGCTTCAAACTTCAAACTTAACTTCTCTCAGGGGGATTATATGAAAGTCTGAATATTGGGAACTGGATATTCATAAACTTTGCCCATTTTATTCATGATACAATTGAGTGTGTTTGTGTGTATCAAGTCCACCACCATCCCCGAAAGAGCTGTTTTGATTTGATATCTTATTGTTAATCATAGCAGCATTAAACTTGATATGGTGCCTGCCTTATCTTTTAGTTGTTTTATACATTAAGCATATTTGTCTTGTAAGTTTTAGTTGTGTGGTAGGCAGAATTCATATGTATTATGACAAAAAAGATAACACCCAAGGTGCTGACCATAAAGAATAGAACAAACTCCTGATCAAGATACTTGTCTCTGACCTGGGTGAAATATTAATATTCCAGCTGGGTTGGTTCAATCACTTTGGCTAAGGACCCAACCAGAGCAGGCTGCTCACCACTGAAGAGATGGGCAGAATTATTCTTTAAAAGGAGGCTCTTGGTCCTGCCAAGGCTCGATGCCCCAGTATAGGGGAATGTTAGGGCGGGAAGTCAGGAAGGGGTGGCTGGGTGGGTGGGAAAACGCCCTCATAGAAGCAGGGGGAGAAGGGATGGGATAGGGGGTTTATGGACAGGAAACTGGGAAAGGGGATAACATTTGGATGTAAACAAAATTATTCAATAAAAATTTTAAAAAGAAAATAGATCTGACCATCTCAGCAGAATCCTTGCCCCTAGTGCAGGGCTGCAGTCACATAGGGCCATAAGCCTGGCCATTTCTCTAAATTATTCAGAAAGCTATAACTCTGCCTTTATTTTTTAAAAACTCTCTTTCTAAGCATTCTTTGTTTAACTCTTTGGGTTTCTATAACATCTTAGACTTCCTTATTATCTCTGGGAATTCTCCTTCTCTACCATGTGGCTGCATACCCACTATGTGTCTGACCTCCATGCCAGTTTGACTGGCATAGTTTTTTCCTTTTCTTCTCCAATCTCCTCCACTGGAAAGCAATTGAACTTTATGTTATGCCTTCCCTGGGGTTTTACTCTTAAACCACAATTAAATTATCCTTGAGCTTCAATTTATATCTGCTTTGAAATATTTTTAAACCTGAACCCAAGAATTGGACCATCATTTCCACCAGATCAATTGCTACAAATAGTATGTGTTGATTAAACACATGATTTGATTAATAGACAGGCTACAGTTGTGTGCTTACTCCCTGGTAGGATCCTTGCAAAGATAGGGCATATCTTCTTTCTTCAATGGTTTCCTTCCATGGAAGGGCTACCTTGAAAATGAAAAAGTTATTAGCTCCTATGATAAAAATTAATATTTTCTTCAGACATGTCCATTAAAGGACTTACGTACTTTTTAAAAGACGTTTCGAATTGAAATAGAATTATGTCACTTCTCCCTTACTTCAACTCCTCCTGTGCTCTCCCACTCTCAAGTTGATAGCACTGATAGCCTCTTTTTCTTTGACTAATATTTTTACATACTTGTATATGGATGTGTGTGTGTGTGTGTGTGTGTGTGTGTGTGTGTGTGTGTGTGTGTGTACAAATATGTGAATACAGGACTGATCGTTCTGCATCAGACAATCCATAAGGATTCTCATCTCTGGAATTAAACAAACCATGAAAGGGCAGCATTAAAGATAACTACTTAAATAAGTGCCATTTGTTTGTCTTTGTTCTTTGTAGTTTGGGTCCTTTTTCCTTCCATGTCTTCTGCATCCTTCCAGCTTAGTGGTGATTCTGCCTAGGTGTGCACATGTGTGGATGTTCCCTGAGTCTCCTCTCATTCTTTCCACTTGATTCCCTTTGGCTACCTGCTCTAGTTTGCTTCCTATCACGGTGATAGACACCATGACAAAAAGCCATTTAGAAAGGAGAATTATTTATTTCATGTTACACTTCCAAGTCATAGTCCATCACTGAGGGAAGTGAGGACAGGAACTAAAGCAGAGACCATGAACGAATGCTGCTTACTAACTTACCCAAAGGCTCAGACTTAGCACATTTCTTATGCAGCCAAGATCCACTTGATGCCACCCTCAGCAAACAGTGCTCTCTAATACTATTAATCAATCAATGTAATTTCCCACAAATATGTCAACCAATATGATGGAGACAATTTCTCAGTTCCGGTCCCCACTTTCAATGAACTGTAGGTTGTAGCTAGCTGGCAGTAAAGTCTAACCAGCAGAACCCTCTACTGCTCTTTTACCTTGTATAACATCTAATCCTTGTTTTGCTCTTCTCAGACAGTTTTACTTCATATCCCTCCTATGCCTGGCCACACATCAACCCTATGCTCAACCATATACACACCATGCTGTGTGCTGAACAATGAATGGATGGCCTGTGCAGTATGTGTAGATTCTGGACCTTCAAAATAATGACTCATTTAGGACTCCACATTCTTCTGAGAAAACCCACAAACTTCTTGAGAAGGGTTGGACTGAGCACTTGCTAATCAGCTTCTGGCCCTTACAGCTGCACAAGGCTACACAAGGGCTGCAGTTAATAGACTGCATTTCTTTATGACAACCTCTCAGCTAGCCTGACGTTTGAGTGTAAATATCACTTATTAAGTCTTATTATTTTTTTCCATCTTTTATTCATCCATGCCCCCCAAGTAGTAATTAATTATCACAAGAAAGCAAATCAAGAGCACATATGATACAGTGTCCATGATCGTAAACAACACAGCCATTCATTTAACTTTACCAACATTCCATGCTGTTATGTCAGGCCACATGGTTTTGTGAACAAGGTGACAAGGACTCCTTATTCTGGGGAGGAAGGAGTCAGGATATATCCTATGGTATTCTTCAGCAATCGTTTAAGAGTCTGTTGCTAATATGACATTCTTGGTTGGCTAATGACTCCCTGCATAGTAGAAAACATTTGTAGAAGTCTCCTGAATATCATAGGCCTGGATATAAATTACAAAGAGTTTTACTTATACTAAATCAATGATGTCAATGAAGCATGGGTAAATGATATTTAAAGGGAGTGAAGATGTAGTTCAGTTGGTGATGACATTAATAACATGTGTAAGGTCCTAGATTCCATCAATACCTTCTTCCCCCACAAGAGAAATATAAAAGACATATAGGAAAATATCTAGAGTCAATAGTCTAAGACCTGACTTATCTCAGGACACAAGTAATATCAAAATGTCCTTTTGGGTGTGCTTTTAAGGAAGGGGAGTTATAAAATTTTATAAAGTGTTTTGAGGAAATACTGGAGTTGCAAGGGTTATACTAGAGTGGAGGAATGAAAAGCAAAGAGTGGGTTGAGGGGGAGAAATAATGCTAAGGACTTTCTTAAATGGTCATATGGGAACCTGCTACTATAAAAGTGTTAAAACAGACTTACTATATAACAGGCCAGCAATGGCCCTACTAAACACCAGAAGCTAACAAATAAAGGCACCACAGTAGAAATGGGTTACTTCTTTTGGAGTTGTTGGCTTGCAAAGTCCCATAGACTCCCAAATAGTTTGCTCTGTATTATGCACTGCCCCCATAACTTGAAAGTAAATACCTATTGCTTATGACACCACATACCTGCGCCATATAACATGGAAAAATCATTTGGAGGGTTCATCCCTACAAGCTAGCATTCATCATGCTGGAAAATGCTATACATGCTAGAGGAAAAATCATCTTTCATGGGCATCTGTGAACTCTGAAAATCACAATAATGAGTAGTGTGGTAAGACATGACTCCTGGTGCATACTCCTGGTGGTCAATTTGTAAATATGGCAAAGCATTCTACCTGTGACTGCTGACAAGCCACCAATACTCAGGACTCAGTATCCCACTGGTTCAATACACAAATCTCCCCTTGGAAGCCATTCTTACAGACATGGTACTTTGGATGGGAAATATGCCAAATAGGCTAAGAAAGTTGAACACTTGGTTCTCAGCTAATGGTGCAGTTTGGGAAGGTTTAGGAGTTATGGTCTTGCTAAAGGAAGTGCATCAATAGAGATAGGCTTTGAGAGTTTATAGCTTTACTCTACTTTAGTGTGCTTTCTCTGTTTGGGCTCCACATTTGCCATTGAGGTGTGATCTCTCAGCTCCCTGGCCCTGCCACCATACCTGCTTCTTGCAGCCATGCCTCCTCACCATAATGGATTTTTATCCCACTGGAACTATACACCAAAATAAGTTATAAGTTGCCCTTCCTTAAGTTGCCTTAGGTCATAAAGTTTTATAACACACACACACACACACACACACACACACACACACACACAAACCCTAAATAAATATACGGTTCATATTTCATGCACACACTATCAACATTCCCATTGAGAGCAAGAAGAACAGAATTGGCATTTTCCTCAGCCTAACCAGGGAAAAAAGCTTTGCAATTCTCAAGTAGCTGAAGAATTATATTTCTTAACATGGCTGTCCCGATGTCAAATGTTATATACTGATTTAGGTCTTCTCCCTCCCCAAATCTCTCCTTCTCCTATATTTTAGATGTTCATGGTAGATCTTCATGCTTAGACCAAGAGAAGGTTGTCATTTTTGCAATATTTTGCTTTTCTAGAATGTCCTCACAACTGTGCCACACCCATACTACGTTAACATAGTTCCAAACACCCAAACTTCACTCTTGTCTACATGCAGGTCTTAAATTCATCCTGAATATTTGATTGTATCCCAGTGGTTTCACCAGATAGTTAGATGAGTATCCTCCAAAATGGAGGTATTCATTACTATAAACAGGAATGATGTGATGAGACACTAGAGATAGAAGCATAGGTAAAATAGGAAATAGTCCCTAACAAGGCTTACCTGCATGGATACAATTACCAGAATCATTAGAAATATAACTCTGGTTATTTAAAACAGGTTGTTCAAAAGCAATAAACATATTAAAGTAGATAGAAGAAAGATCATGAGGCCTCAACCTGAAACAAAGAATTATAGGCAAGTATGGAATGCTGAGAGTGGGAGAAACAGTCTTCCCCAGAGGAAAGCATGCCAGTTGGTCAATTAATGAAAAGAGACTATGAATTAGAAAGTGCAAGGGTGAATATATTAGAAAAATATAAGGGAGGAAAGGGAAGAATGAAATAATGTAATTATATTATAATCTCAAAAAGGAAATTAAAATGTTAAATTCTTAAGAAAATGATAACATTTAATGCTACCAGGTTTTTATTTTTTCATTTGGCTAAGTCCTTTGTCCCTCTTCATATTCCCAGTCTACATTTATTGGCTACTTTCTTACTCTTGGCATGCCATAGCTGCCACACCACAGACTTAGCACCTTAGCTTTTAGCTCATATGCTGCCCATTCAGAGGTCTACCATTGTACATCTGTCACCTATCTGATGCTTGTTTTGTGCCAAATATAACAGAAAAGAAGTTCAACTGAAGGCAAACATGGGAACATGCTTGAAACCATAAGATGTGCATATTACCTTTTTTCTCCTATTTTTAATGAAGTTATGTATTTTTGTCAAATAGTCAAATTCATTGCCTACTTCCTTGAAAGACAAGGGCACAGCTCAAGAACCAATGAAGCTACAATGTCTTTACCCTACCTCTAGCACCTGTAACTACCTATGTCCAGATTGCACTTGTCTCAAAAAAATCTCATTCAAAGTACTTCCAGAAAGAGTCTGTACATTTCTAATAAGGTAACTGTCCATCCCTAGGTTCTACTTGCCCCAATGTTTTGAATTGACACATTGGGATACCCAAGGAATTGAAATGCTTTCCCTTTGTCTTAGTATGTCTGTTATTGTTACTCTTGTTGTTGTTGTTGTTGTTGTTGTTGTTGTTGATGATGATGATGATGATGATGATGATGATGATGATGATTGTTTTTGCTTAGGTTTGTTTTGTTTTGGGGGATTGTTTGGTTTGGTTTGCTTTGACTTGGTTTTGCTGCTAATAGACAGCAAGAGCCTAACAACTCATATGAAAGAAAACTTTTAATTGGCTTACAGTTTCAGAGGTTTAGTCTGTTATCATCATGGCGGATGACATGAATCTTAGTGGCTTACAGGCACACATGATATGGGAGAGGTTGCTGAGAGTTTAACAACTTGATTCAAAGACAGCAGAAAGAAATCATAAACCACAGTAGGCATGGATTGAGCATATATGACCTCAAACCACCACCCCCCACCCCGTGTCGCACTTTCTCCAACATGACTACACCTACTCCAACCACTCCATAACTTCCAATAGTGTCATTCGATCCCTATGGGATATACAATCAAACACATGAGTTTAAAGGGGACATTCCTATTCAAGCCTCCACACCCAATATCTCTTTCTTTATTCTTTGATTCTTATATCTTTCATTATTCTTGTTTCTTTGTTTCCTTCTTTCAGGAGTGTTCCATTGTCTCTTTCTCTAGCACAAGGTCCCTGGAGTCAGACGTCTACTGTTCAAGTTTCTTCTCCTGTACTATTTTGTGCATCCTGCACTCTTTCCAGGATTGACTAACTGGAGGCAACATTGAGGTGAAGAATGGACAGATAGACACTTGGTCACATAGAGGAGGTAGGGTCAGATTAACTGTTCTCTCCGATGGAGAAGTCATAGCATGCTAGAAGTTCATTTTGTTTATTACATACAGTTAAATAAGAATTCAAGGCTTGTGCTATATATACAAGTCAAGGAAATTGGCTCAGCAATCTCAGTAGGGATTCTCTTCAGGGGAACAGTTATTAAGCCATAAATAAGAAAGTAACGGCACATAATTTCTATAATACTATCAATATTTACACATGAACCAGAGAGGAAGTGTTTACTGGACTCCTGGTCCTAGTTGGAGGAAAGCTTTTCAAATCTACTGTGGGCCTTAGGGCTACTTGATGTATGACCATGTCAAAAAATACACATTCACTGAGATCTTCACTCACTTCCTACATAATACAGCACAGAGACACATTCAGGAATAGTCTTTCCAGTCCCTAGATCATGTGTGCTCTCCACAAGTATTTCCGTTTTCTTGTATTTCCCCCACAACACCAGCCACAATCTCAATGCAGAAACTTCTTTGTCATAAACACCAGGACATTGCCCAACCCCACTGGATATGCAGTGATATGAGATTGCAATATCAGTTCTTGACTTTTTATATAATCTTGGAACTGAAATTGAGCAGAAGTAGGTGAAAGTTTATGTATACTCATAAACCTGATAGACAACTGTGTACAGGTATATCAAAAATTTGGATTATTCTTACAGAAGAAAAGTATTTTACAAAAAGAGTAACAAAAATGTACAAACACAAACAAAGGAAATGAACATAACTGAGTGTATTTAGGCAGGTTGAGTACCCTCAGTTCCTGGTTCCTAAACCTATATTTAGTCAAGGGACCCTCAAAGATCCTGAATGCTTTTCAAATGATTCCCTACTCTGCTTACCTTTACCATTATGTTCTAGCTCTCAAATCCTACACTTAAAAAAAAGTCCTAAAGAATACTCCAACGGCTGTTGAGATTTGGTGTGGGAAGAAGAGTCATATTGTTTTATATGGGCCATTTGGTAGTTTGCTAATGCTCCTGTGGATAATCCCACATCCATGCACATATAGGCAGCACAAGTTAGACACACACACACACACACACACACACACCTTGTGAGGAGGAAATTCTGATGCTAACCTTATTCCCCAATTGGCTCTTGGTTTGTTAATAAAGAAGGCCGAGGGTACAGGTGGGACTTTCGGGTTCCAAGAGAAAAACACCGACACAAGAAAGGAGAGAGGATGTGTTCTGACATGCTTTGTATGAAGAAGGATGAAGCAATCATATAAGCTCCCCTAACCCCTGCCCCAGGGTGGTGTAGCTAGAGCCTGGAGGCCAAGGATGTTTGGCAAGGGCTAGGTGAAACAAGCCACTAATTTAGGGTAGGAGGAGAGACGGAGAAGGCAGATTTTGATGTAACAAACTGTGTGTGAGTGTCTTTTATCCCCAGATTCAAGGATCTCAGGAGTGGACTGGTAGTGTGGGTTAGGGCTGGTGGCAGATGATCCCAGAGCTAAAGCCAGGTAAAACAAAAGAAATCAGGGAAGGGACAGAATGTGGTCCAGTCATAGGCAAAGTCAGTAAATATGTATGAAATATGTAGGGGGACCTTACGGGGGTTTAGAGGAGTGAGTCAGAGAAGGATATAAGCAAGACTCATTGTATACAATTATGAAAATTTCAAGCAATAGATTAAAACTACAATTTTAAAAATATCATTCTCACTTGCCCCATAGAGCTGTTGCAAATTAACAGTAAAAGGATTCAGAATCTTTTTAGTGTAAAACAAAACCAGACATGACAAGGAAAGCATTTCAAACAAGATACTCCTCAGTGTTCCTAAACTTTTTCTGCCCTGCAGCTCCCTCTTCTCTACTAGCAAGCAGGTCCACAGAGGTGTACTGTGGAGCCTGCAGCAATAATCCACAGGAACAAGGGAGCGAGGAAGCTGCACCATGCAATTATGTCGTCTTTGTCTCATTTTTCACCCACACTAGCCACACCTGCCACCCTTCCCAGTTTCATTTTATGGTGGCAGACTTATCCTCCCCACTTCACATGACAGTTATGACCCATTCTGAGTCAGCCCAGAATCACATTAATTTCAGAAGGCAACATGAGTCACTTCAATTATATATTTGGAAATAGTATTCTCCTCAGCCAATACCCATTTCTGTCAATATTTCCACCTGAACTTGGAATAGAAATAATGAGAGTGAATCATGAAAATAGAAGTTTGGGAATGATGAATGACAGTGGCTTCTGGACTTTGCTCCTTGATTCATACCTCAGTGCAGACACAAACACACACACACACACACACACACACACACACACACAAGCACACAAGCACACACTCATACACACAATCATGCACACACACAGCCCAGATTTTATACATCATGCACATACATATGAAATAAGCACCTTATCTATAGTAATTCACAATATACGTTATACATACAAACATCAGGAATATGACATTTAGTAAGAGCTGTTAACTAATTTCAGCAATTTCTAATTGGCAATATTATTGTTGCATCAAGCAACCTTGAAAGAGCATATAGCATAAAAGAAAACTGAAATTTTATGATAGCCATAAGGAATATTGTGTCATAGCAAGGGAAAAGGACTCACACTTGGATATGTTTCCTCAAGTCATATAATTGAGACTGGAAGTCTTATCCCCAGAGGAATCAAGCAGAGGCTAGACTAACAAGTAGAATCTACATTAGCAACTCTTGTGGATATGCTTTGATGGAATACACTTGTTAAACAAGTGTTAAGAGAAAAGAACAAGGAAGCAGTAAGATAAAACTGTGGAAATAGCTGCAAAACCTAGCTGTAATCCCATCATGGGTGGGACCTGAACTGTGACCCACAGATTCACACTTAAATGTCTGATCTCTAGCTTACACTATTTTTGAGGTGGGGCATAGCTGGACTAAATAGTCTGCTGGGGATCTGATCTGGAGGTTTATATATCCTGGTCCGACTTCCAGCTTGAACACTACCTCCTTTCTTATATACAGAGGTGTGAATGCATGCGTGTGTATAGAAGGGGATCTGTGCAGAAGCTTCTGTCATCATGGATGGGACTACCTGTCAATCAAGAGCCCAAATAAACCCCTCCCTTAAGTTTTTTTCTGTCAAGTATTCAATAACAGAAACAAGGAAAAGAAAAGGCAAGCAAACAAACAAACAAAAGCAAAAACAAAAATTTCATGTACCTACTAAGAGCTAGGGCCAGTGAAGTTACTCAGACTACTACAAACACTCTCCCTTGCCATGAAACCTTGGGTCTATGATTTAAAAAAATGCAACTGTTGGTATCCAACCCTACATATGTCACTATGACAACATCTAGTTATCATCCTTCTTGTTCAATGACAGGCCTCATTCTATCTTGTACCTGCCTCACCTGTGACATCATCCCACACATTCCTATTGAATCCCCACATACCGAACTGGAATAAGGACCTACAAGTCTGGATAGCAGGTGTTTCCTTTCTAGAGATCATTATTTTAAATTTCCTAGACATGGGTGACATACATGGGCATGGCACATAGGAAAATCATTCCAGACGGCATGTAGATGGAAGAGTGAAATTGGCAGGCATGTCCTAAGACATATTCATGCCTAGTGATTGAGAAGGAAATAAAAAATAAACAAAGGAAAATAAAGATGAGATTGAGAGCACAGTAGAGTCTTTCACAACGAGCCAGCAAGGAATATGAAGCAGGAGACTGAACATCGTGAGGAGACTGAATCCTATCAATACATAAGCAGAAATTGAGACAGGAGATGTAATTAGCAAAGTATTGAAAACAAGAAACAAAAATGGCAAATTCCTCAGAGAGGCTAGACAATTCTATTGTTACACAGTGTCACATAAACCTCCTGATGGTTTTGCTTTGTGTTTAGTCATTTATGGGTGTAACAGCCATTCTTCACTCACAGGCCAATAAGCAATAACAAATAGTGAATAGGATCTTGATTGTATAGTTTATTTTCTCAACCTGAGGCTTTAAATAGCTCTATGCCCTCAAGAATCATGAAAACCCAGTGAAAACAAAAAGCAGTGCCCGGATACAAGACGAGAGGGAGAAAACATGCTATGATTTTGGAGGTATATATTACAATTTCTCTACAGCTCTGAGGACCTAAAGCAAATGGAAGAACTGGACTGTGAGAAGCCAGGAAGGTTTAGGAACTGCTGACCAACATGGTATGCCCCTGGCTTTACTTTGCAGTGCAGCTGTGCTCATTTTGTATAGAAACAAATTTTACCCCTCCAAGCCCCACAGCGCCCAGCACCAGACAAGCTCTTCTTATCTGCTTCCTTCCCATAAATGGGTGAGAACATTAGTTTGGAACTTGAGATTTGAAAGTCTCTAATTCGATCTGTCTTAATGAATGAAGGGAAAGCTAGGCACAAGAACACAAAGATGCTGAAAGGAAATACCTGACATGATTCCGTTTCATTTTCAAATCTAGCAGATGTACGATCATCTAGACAGGTCTCCGAGTATATCTAAGGGCATTTTTACTGAAGTGGGAACTCGGGTGTACAGACCAACTATGGATATGGACAGTGCCATGCCACTGCCTGGATGCACAGAGTACATAAAAATAAATAAATAAATAAATAAATAAATAAATAAATAAATAAATAAATAAATAAAAAACAGAGACCGGTGTCAAGAGCCAACTGACCTCAACATGCATTGCTCTCTGCTACTTGTAGACACATTTTGCCCAGCTGCCTCTCGCTCCTGTCACCATAGTTACAGACTATTATCTTCTCTCTTTTCCTGCCATGGTGCCCTCTACCCTTAAACCATGATCCAAAAATCCGATCTTCCTTTATTTATCAGACATATTGTGAAGCAATGAGAAATAGAACTAACACTATGAAACAGACAGTATATGATTCATCTTAGTAAGTATGGCTTTCCAAAGAACACCAAGAACACTTTTAGCAAGTGGGATAGGGACATGAGCTTCCTGGAGGAATCAGCTTTCAGTGAATGGCAACCATCTTGTGATTCATGATGATATGGTCTGACATTTATCCATAGAGAACGCATGTTCTGCATCTCTGCAGTCTAAGGCTGTGCCATTCCTCATCTCTTCCTTCCTCGTCCACACCTAGTTTCCAATAAGATGAAGGGAAGAAGCTATGGGTCCCAGAAAAGAAAAAGCTAACACATCTCAGCGCATCCAAGCAGTGCTGAGAGGCTCAGCATCCAGCACCACGAGCTGTGAACAAGACAGATTATCTGAGGACTTGCAGAGCCACGCCCATCAACTGTAAAGAGAATTCTAGGATTTATGGCATAAAATGGTTGTAATGATTAAATAACTAGATGCATGAACATGCTTAAACCAGTATTAGAGTCATATGGAAAATTAAAATATTATTGATTGTAAACACTGATATTAATAACCTTGCTAATTTTCTGTGATCTAGATGATCAGCTCCAAGCACCTTCTTGTGAGAGCCCATGTGCCCTGTCTCTCTGCAAGGAGCATTTTTTTTCTTTTACATTGCTTTTCCTTTTTCTTTCTTTTTTTGAATTAAAAATAGATTCTTCTTTTGTATAGTAGTTTGAAACTACAGTTTATCCTCCCTCCACTTCTCTGATCTCCCACCAACCTCCCCTCTCTCCCAGACCCATTCTCCTCGACTTCCTGTTCAGAAAAGAGCAGGCCTCCAAGAGATAACAGTCAAACAAGGACAAATCAAGGTAAGACAAGACAAGGCAAAATCCGTAACAGTAGAGGCAGTGTGCCCCTGACTCTTTTGCTCTTGACCCTTTTGTCCTCCTTTTGGGATGCCTTGTCCAGCCAGGGACTTATCAAAATTGCATAACTCCACCTCCTCTCTACCTGCCTAAGACTGGAATTTTATTTCCAAACTTCCTTCAAAATCCTTGCTGATCTTTTCAGATCGCCCAAAAAAAGGAGGCCTTTTGCATTGCATTTTCTCTGGCTTCACTTAACATTTAACTCTTTTGTTCCTGAGCTTTTCTACCCACAGCTGTTCTTAACTGTGCTACATCTCAATTAAACCAGTTAAGCAAGATCTCTAGTTCCCATATCTGTTACAAAGATATGAAGGATATTTTATAACATGGTGGCTAAAGACCAATTCTCAGAGGTATATTCCCTAACATTTTTTAATTGGCTATTTTATGGTTTTACATTTCAAATGTTATCCCATTTCCTGGTTTCCTCTCTGGAACCTCCCTATCCCATCCTTCCTCCTCCTGCTTTTTTGAGAGTGTTCCACCTCCCACCCATTCACTCCCAACTCACCACCCTGGCATTCCCCTACACTGGGGAATCGGGCCTTCACAGGACCAAGGGCCTCTCCTGCCATCCTCTGCTACATATGCAACTGGAACTGTGGGTCCCAACATATGTACTATTTGGTTGGTGGTTTAGTGCCTGGCATCTCTGGGGCCTCCAGTTGGTTGATGTTGTTCTTCCTATGGGGTTGCAAACCCCTTTGACTCCTTCAGTACTTTCTCTATCTCCTCCATTGGTGTCCCCATGCTCAGTCCAATGGTTAGCTGTGAACATCTGCATCTGTATTTGTCAGGCTTTGGCAAATACAGGAAACAGCTTTGAGGAGACAGCTATAAGAGACTCCTGTCAGCAAGTACTTCTTGGCATTTGCAATAGTGTCTGGTTTGGTGTCTGTATGTTAGATGGATCTCCAGGTGGGGCAGTCTCTGGATGGCATTTCCTTCAGTCTCTGATCCACACTTTGTCCCTGTATTTCTATTTAGACAAGAGCCTTTATGTGTAAAAAATTTGGAGATGAGTAGATAGCCCCATCCACCAACTGGGGGCCTTACCTAACCTCTGGATATGGTCTCTATAAGTTCTCCCCCCTTTGTTGGGCATTTCAGCTAATCTCATCCATGTTCGGTCTTGGGAACTCTTGTATTTGGGACTTGTTGATGACTACCCCCAGTTCCCCATCCTCCATTGCTATACACCTCTGTTCAAATTCCTGACCTTCTGTATATCATCCCTACCTCCTGCCATACCTAATCCTGCCCCCACCTTTCCCCCTTCCTCTCCTCTCTTCCTACCAAGTCCCTCACACCCTCAACCTCCTGTGAGTACCTTGTTCCCCTTTCTAAGAATGATTGAAGCATCCACATTTTGGTCTTCCTTCTGCTTGAGCTTTATGTGGTCTGTTAATTGTGTCTTGAGTATTCCAAGCTTTCTGGCTAATATCCCCTTATCAGTGAGTGCATACCATGTGTGTTCTTTTGTGACTGGGTTACCTCACTCAGGATGATACTTTCTAGTTCCATCCATTTGTCTAAGAATTTCATGAAGTCATTGTTTTTAATAGCTGAGTAGTACTCCATTGTGTAAATGTACCACCTTTTCTGTATTCATTCCTCTGTTGCAGGACATCTGGGTTTTTTCCCAGCTTCTGGCTATTATAAATAAGGCTGCTAGGAACATAGTGGAGCTTGAGTTTTTGTTATATGTTGGAGCATCTTTTGGGTATATGTCACCGTTTAATCAAAAAAAAAAAAAAAAAAAAGCAGTGCCTGGTTTTCTCTTTGCTCACTTTTACTTGGATTGGTTCATTTGTTTTGGGTTTGTTTTTCATTTCTTTATTTGTTTTATTCTCTTTATATTCAGTGTTCTGGCTCATAAGACATTTCTTTCCATTAATTACTTTGAGTACAGTTAACAGAGATGGCCAAATATATAATGGAGCATTATATTAAGACATAAAGGGACAAAAGCAAATTAAGATACATTTAGGAATCATGGCTTTGTGATTTCAGCTTAGGGAAAAGAAAGAAACAAAAATAGAAGTTGACCCCAAAGCTTAGCCAATGCTGAGTTCTACCTTGACCCTAAGCTCTGTTGCTGTTGACAATGAGAACAAGTGTATTTCTGTAGGTCAGTTTCAACTGTCAACTTGGAACACCCTAGATTCAACCTAGAAGAGCTGTGAATAGGAATCATCTAGATTAGTTTGGCTAGTTGATCATTAAGCTAGCAAGCAAAATGCATCTACTTGTCTGTTTCTGTTCTTAGCTGGGGATGTGATGTGACTGACCAACTCTCTCAGTCACAATTGTGTCATGGTTAAACACATTTGACAAACAGTTACTGTGCAGGATTACTAATTAAAGCTAATCCTTTTCTTATGAGTTCTGGTATATTTTCAAAAATGAATTATAATGGAGTAAGTAATGCATTTAAATTATGAAATACAATTTTGAAATAA
Source organism: Rattus rattus (assembly GCF_011064425.1). NCBI lineage: Eukaryota > Metazoa > Chordata > Mammalia > Rodentia > Muridae > Rattus > Rattus rattus. The sequence goes on from NC_046154.1 coordinate 244,181,448, forward strand.
ACCAGACAAAACCCATAAAGAATACTTGTTATAATTTTATTACATTTTCACTTATTTATGTGGGGGGAAGGGTGTAACCCAGTATACACGGAGAAGTCAGAGGTCAACTTGCAAGAATAAGTTCTCCCCCTCTACCATATGGATCATAGGGATTTCAACTCCAATCATCAGACCTGGTGGCAAGGACCGCTATCCACAAAGCTATCTAGCCAGCCCATCGAGAGTCAATTAATGATAAGACAAGAACAGTTAATTGAAAGAAAGTATTAGAAAAATAACTATGTATTTAGGAGACTTATAATTAGTTTGTGTTTTCACCTCCCCACATCCATCTAAATAAATCCCTTAGCAATTGCAGGTAAGATTTCAAACAGTAATTCATTGGAAAACAAAGATAATAGAGATGAAAATTTGCCAAATCTCACTAGATAGGCTGGCTATTATGAATTTTAAAAGGAATTGGGTCATAAAATTAAAAAGAACATATTTAAATAAATAAAAGTTTGAAAAATCCTACGCAAAAAGTAATTTAAGTTACAGAGGTAAACATGTTCTAGAACTTTCAGTGAATAATTTTCCAAAAGGGGATCTATTTCTGTATAACAAGATTTCAAATATTAAATAAAACAGGATGAAACCCTAGGGGAACAGAGCTTATAAATGTGGAAACCTATGATGTTGCTAAACACATTGAAATAGTCAACTTTAATAGTTGTGTGAATTAATAAACTTTATGTAATGAGATGATAATTTTCTTGCATTAGTGTTTAACTTTGAAATACAACTTCAGGTTTACTTGCTCCACAGATAAAGCCATATCTTTCTTCATTCCGTTTCTGCCCAGCAGTTCTGTTTCTTCATTACAGCAATGATCACTGGCAAAATCCACATAGAAACTAAGTACGATACTTCTATAAGTCAAAAGTTAACAGATTGTGTGGTTGTTCTTTATGAAATTCAAGCACATCACAAAATATTAGATAGAGAGTCAATGTGAACTGGTAGAAGCCCCTGAGATTTATTTCAGAGAGATCTTAGCATATGAAATTCCCAACAAACTGTTCAGTTGAGTGAGAAGTTGGAAACCCAGCCAAGTAAAGAAGCAGCAGATGAAAAGCGTTAGCAATCTAAGGCCAGGAAGAGGGGATGGAGGCACTATGGTTGAGAATAACCACACCTCTGTAGGACTAGAGAGAGAAAGAAACATGCAAAAAGAAAGGACTTCTGCTTTTAGCCTAGGAGCAGTGAGGATATAGGATGTACCTCACTCTCCATGCATGTCACCAACATAGAGATGCCACATGGAATAATGGTGAGCAGCCATCTACTAAAACCAAGGGTAGGCAGTTGTTCCTGGACAGGGCCAAGTTATTGTTTTTGTTTAGTTAGCTTATTTTGTTTTAATGCCTCATATTCTTTTCTTGAGAGAAGTACCATGATACAGGAAGGAAAGAAAGAAAGAAAGAAAGAAAGAAAGAAAGAAAGAAAGAAAGAAAGAAAGAAAGAAAGAAAGAAAGACAGACAGACACAATACTACTTGTGGTAGATAAAGACAGGGGGACCATGTAGGGAAGACAAAGAACAGGTGAGTGAAGGGAACAGCAACAAAAAGGAAAGACACTCACACGTCTACAGAGGTGCACTGTTAGGAAACAAACTCATCACTGGATGCATATGAAGAAACCCTTTAAAGGTTAGCGACATAGCCCAGAGGGAGCCAAACTGCTGGAGCCTAATGATCACAATGGGTGAGAAAGAATGCACTATGTTCATAGCCAGACCAGAAAACCTTAAACATACAGACTAGCTAACATGTAAACTTCAAGAGCATGGAGTAGCTGACAGGTGATCTTCCTGCCTCAGAAGTGACCAGTAATCACTGTGGAATCAATACTGACCTGAGAATGAATAAGAAATCCTTACCAGCAGCACGCTAAAAAAATCTTTTATTCCTTCAAGTAAATGTGCCTTAGGAAACATTAAAGAGTACTTGAAGTACTATGAAAGTATTTAATAGTAAGGTAAAAGTCTAATTCAATAAGACAAAACTATCACATTGAAGCTGGACAAGACAGACATACAGAAAAAAAAAAGTCCAAGAGGAGGAGGAACAAGAGTTAGAGATCCATTCATTTCCACACACAGAAATCACATAAGATCATTAAATTGTGTGTGTGTGTGTGTGTGTGTGTGTGTGTGTGTGTGTGTGTGTGTATCTTGCTGGGAAGACACATGCAGGCCCTGTGCATGCTACATGCTACTTCAGTCTCTGTGAATTCATCACAGAGCTTTGATCATGTTGATTTAAAAGACCTTGTATTCTTGGAGTACCCCATGCATACTGGGTGTTACACTCTTTCTACCCCATTTACTCAGGGTTCTGTAAGAACTAGGGGGAGGAGTTCAAAAGAGAGATCCCATTTAGGGTTGAATGTTCCGAGGTCTCTCTCAGAGTCTGAGTAAAGTCTGGCTTTGAGTTTTTCTATTTGTTCTCTTTTGCTGTAAAAGGAAGCTTCTCTGATGCCAGCTAAACAATTGATTAGAGAATATCAAAAGAACTTTAGAAGCAATTTTATTGCTTTATTTTTTTAAGAAGCAAAGTATTTGGTTTTATCCTGGGTGCTTGGAGTATCTAGTCTTTGATTCTTGGTCATCCAAGAAGTGTCAGATATGGGTTCTATCTCATGGAGTGGGCCACAAATCAACATTGACTGGTTACTCCCACAGAGAGACCAGCAGGACAGAGCATGTAACCCATAATTGGAAGAATAAGATAATTGAGATTCTAGTTGTTTTATAGCAGTAGACAAGCACATTACGATGCCTATTATGATGTTCAAAGGCTCAGGTAGGGACATACAAGACATACATCTAATTTTTCAGGATGAAGTTACAATGGATGAAATTAAGGATGGGTTAAGATCTTCAGAAAGAATGCATTCTTTCCCTTAAGTCATAACAGTAAGAACTATCCAAATGAAATGTACACAGAACCAATAGTAATAAGTCAATAAGCAGGGAAACATTATGTTCCAGTGACTACAAGTGATATAACATGGATTTGAGTGAGGGCTCCAAAGAAATAAAAGGGTCAATATTGGAGCAAACAAGGAAAATTTTTTTCACTAGTTTGCTAGTTACTATAAGTCCATAAAGAAAATATGCTCCAAAATTGAAACAAAAGAAGAATGCTGCTATCTGCGACAATTACACTCCCATTAATTACAATTATAAAAGCAGGTAGAGAAAGAAATACATTACAAACAGAAAACAGAACTCTTAGGATGACAGACATTCATTCAAAACAGAACAGAAAAAAGAACACAGTAGAACACCATCACTTTGATGGGAAAGGGACAGGAGAGGAAGGAACACAGAAAGAACAAGGCAGGAACACACACACACACACACACACACACAGAGAGAGAGAGAGAGACAGAGACAGAGACAGAGACACAGAGACAGAGACAGAGAGAGAGACAGAGACACAACGACAGAGATGGGGAATAGGGGAAGGGAGAGAGAGAGAGAAAAAGAGAGAGAGAGAGAGAGAGAGACAGAGACAGAGAGACAGAGAGAGACAGAGAGAGACAGACAGAGAGAGACAGAGAGAGAGAGCTTGCAGGGGAAAGACTGTGCCCTTGAAGTCTACATGCCTGGTGAATATATTTTATAAAAATTAGTATCTCAGCAGAAATATATTTAAAGGAAATACTTCAACACAATACCCTTCGGAGTACCAGGAACACATTACTACATAGGATGTATATCATATAGAATTTTGTGCTTCACAAAGAAATGTAAGGCATTAAAGATAATAAATACTAGACAAATATGTAAGATTAGCTCCTGTTGCTTAAATACCATTAAGAGACAATTTGTTCCTTGGAAAAATAACTGAAATCTGAATGGGGTTTATCACATGCTGGATTGAATTCTAATCAAAACCTCAACAAGAGCAAAAAGAATTGTAGAGAAAAAAATGGAAACCTGAAGCTTTAAGGTTATTTCCTTTGAATTAAATAGTATATCACTGAAATAAAATGATGATAAATTAAGTATTTATAACATAAAATCTAAAGCAAGGGATGAAACAACAAAGTACGGATTGACAATTACCAGTGCAATGGGATAAACTTGAACAAGAAACTAAAATACAATCTATTCAGGATGCAGACAACAGTGAACAGACTGGAAATAAACAGGGACATGTGCAAAACAACTAGGAACAGAAAAGAAATAAACTTGAGGAAAGGAAGGTTCACATGAAGATAAAATTCTAAGAGCATCAAAACATGGATATTTCAGGCAGACCTAACCATATGACATAAATGTGTATTGTCAACCACAGGAGAACTTTAAATCCCAGACACAAATATGGTACCAGTGAAGAACTGACTAGATCAAGCAGAGGTAGTCTATAAATTATATATATATATATATATATATATATATAATTAATAATAAGCTGAAAAGTTAGGAAACATGAAAATATTAAATATTTATGCAGCTAAACCCTTGGTCTCTGAAATAGTTACACAATAACAAACATTTGAACCTGATAGAAAAGGAAGTGGCGAATAGTCTGAAACTTATTGGCACAGGAACAACTTTCAGAATAGAACACTATTAACAGAGTTCCTAAGATCAACAATTAATTAAATGAGATCTCAGAAAAATAAAATGTTCAGGCATGTCAAAGAACACTGTTATTTGGACAAAGCAGCATATTCTTGAGAACATATTCTTATCAGCTACACATCCAATAGTGGATTAATATCCAAAAACATATAAAGAAGTAAAAAAAATCACTTAGATATCATTGAAAAAAATAAACCAAGTAAAATATGTCCTGTCTGCAAGATATGCTAGGGAAATGGTGTATGAATCAGAGGAGGGAGAAGGTCACCAGGAGAATGTGGGCTGCCGAATCAATTAAGCTGCACTCACAAAGGCTCATAGAGACGGACTGAAGCAGTAAGTGTACAGCCTGCATGGGTCTGTACCAGGTCCTCTGCATAAATGTTATAGCTGTTAGCTTGGTGTTTTTGCTGAACTCCTAACAGTGGAAGTAGGTGAGTCCCTCTTGGGACTGTTTTTCCTTCTTTGGATTGCCTTGTCTAGACTCCATATGAGAGTTTGTGCATGAATCCTTAACAACAAAACCTGGAGTTACATCATGTTTTAAAAGAGCAGAAACCATGGAAACAAACAGCTTTTCTTCTAACTGGTCCAAGAGGAAGTTGCTTTACTGTCATTAATACATTTTCAACACAGTGACAATCATGCAGGGAACTATCAATAGTGTCTTAAAATACATTGTTCATGGACAAGAGAATTAATTCCCCTTATTCAAGTAATTAATTTATATCAATACCAATTAATCAAAAAAATGCTTACGGATTGATAAAAATAATTATTCAACGGAATTAAGTTTTTATACCACCAAAATACTTTAATACACAATACTGAAAAACAATTCTGCAGTCGTAGAGTCTCAGAAACCTTATGTCATAATGAGTCACTGTGGCATCATCCGTTTGGAAAAGACAACAGATGATGGTAATGCCTTCTGTATTGTTGGTTTACTTCCAAAGACATTAATTTCAAAATGCTTTATGTTCATGGGCAGGTCCAGAAGTGGCCAGGTTGAATATATTATATCTAAAGGGATGATTGCTGTAAACTTATAATACAGTCAGTATTTTGTGAGGAGCTGTTCTCTATGCTCATACATGGACAGATACTCACAATGACATGGAAACTTTTCTTTGTCCCTGATTGAGAAGAATGTTTATAGTCACAGGAGAGCACCTGGTCCTTTTTCAGCTTAATGGTGCATCAGTCCCTGAAGCAAAGGTGGAGACGCTTCTGTTAACCATCTGGCTGCGTCCCATTGGTTCTCTCATCACGGTCACATCACATTAACCCTGTCATTTAACATCGCTCTGTACTGCTGGGCACATGAAGTCTACTGCCAGGGCCACCTGAGATGCAATGAAACAGATAGATTTCAGGAATGACCTGGAACTAAAAGGATTCCAGATCGCTGTCATACAACCCTCCACAGTGCCTGCTCAGAATCCACAAGCTGGCAGGAGGAAATAAGAAATTCTGTTTGCCATGATGGAGGAATCCCTCACAATCCTGTTATCGTGCCTCAACTCAATTTCTAAATAATTCAGAACGTGCTGATCCAAGGCTGCCTGATAATCCTGAATGTCTCCAGCAGTCCTACAGTAAGAGCTCCACTGAGGAAATCTAGACCATGTTGAATATTTTTCTTAGGACCTTTCCTGCTTGGAAACACTGGGAACATCAGGCTTTATATTAGGTGGATCTTTTTGAGGTGCCTATCTCTGGCATCAAGTCTTTTCCCATATCTACTCTACGTCCACAATGTTCCTAATAATACATCAATGACTGGGGATGTAAGTTATTTGAGATAGTGCTCACTTAGAATACACTTTAGGCTGACTCTCAAGCATCACATCTACATGATGAGGTGAACATACCTATGATTACAGAGCATGGGAGAAGAAGACAGGGAAATCCGAAATCCAAGGATATCCTGGACATGCTACCAGGGATACATGAGACTTTAACTCAAAAACACATATGCTACATGATAGTCAGTTTTAAGTCCTAAAGAAAGTTTGATACATCATTTGATCTTTACCTCAATGCCAGCCAAGCTCTTCACTGTTGTTTAATAGTTTGGTTATGTAATGTCCCCATGGGCTTTTGAATTGAGTAGTTGGTCCTTTCCACTTCCTGCCACGCATTCTCCTTCCTGGCCAGCCACGAAGTGTGAAGTTTTCCTCCATCACACACTTTTGCCGTCATAGTATTCTGCTCAAGTACATGGGTCCCAATGATCCTAAACAGGACCCTCTGAAACCATGAGCTGAAATAAATAAACAAACCATTCCTTACAGTGGTTTTATACCCACCTTGTTCATGGTGGGTATAAAAGTAATTAATACAGTGCATCACTGACTACTTCCCTGATCTCAAGCATACCAGTATGGAGTATGTTATCTCCATATACAACCACAAAACAATCACTTCTCCAGTAAAAGACAACATGTCCTCTACTTGCGCAAAGCCAGTGATAACAGCTGTAACAGATTTATTACCCACAAATGTAGCCTTACATTTTTCAAAAACTACTTTTAATAAGGGTTTTTAAGTGATTTAACCTCCCTTTTAGACCACTACCAACCAGAGGTAGTGGGAAAAAAGGTTATTAGAATCCAGGGCAAGTGGACCTGTTTAGAAATAGTTCTTTGGAGCAAATCCAATCTGTGTTGTCAGCATGTATCCCAGCACTCCAGTTCAGTAGTGTCAGGATAACAAACACGAATCAGCAGCAATGGCACAAGCCCCCACCAAAATAGCTAGGCCTCCACCAAATTGGCATGAGTAAGTAGGGGCAACCAGGACCAGCGGAGTTGCCAGGAGATGTTCTCTGCCACATCTCTCTCAATGAAGTGAAGACCAGTGAAGGCCAAACCTCAAGACCAACAGTGCATGGCGAAGCTAGTTCCATAAACCTGTCACTGTCCATTGTGTCCTATTTATACTCCCTTCAAATATCATGTTTCCTCACATGGGTCTTACCTTAGCAAAACACCATGTAGGTCTGTCTTATCAGAACTCCATGAGTCTGTATAAGCTGACATCACGCTTTGTCAATCAGCCCATAATGGAAGCAGCAAGAAACAGCCAGAACACTACCAGAAAGTTTTTGGTGCATCTTTCTATGAAGTTATAGAATGATGGATGACCAATAAGGAAGGGCAAGGTGTACTAATACCATCCAGCATTGTCTACCTTTTCTCAGGTCCTTCTTAACATCATGTGTCCTGTCACATGTTTGCTTTAGCAAAACATCCTTTCACCTGTGTCTATGAGAGACCAGATTTTGGGTTCAGACTCCATCTTAGAGAACCTTGACCTAAAGTTGGACTCAAGTTAACTAACATACCAGTTCATAGCACCAATTTCTAGGTTACCATGCACACACACACACACACACACACACACACACACACACACACACACACACCAAACAAAACCTGAGTCTAACACCGGTTTCTAAGTTATTCCCCAATAAATCTGGACCTCTAGGTTACAAGCCTGCCCCTGTCATTCAACTTCCTAAGAACCACCAATCAGGAGGAAAATAGAAGTTAAGTTTATGGTTTTGGTCAAAACACGAGTCAATTATGCTAAAGGCCACAATAGTCCCCCAACTAGATGCTCACCAGGCTAGATACCCACTTTTTGCCTCTATAAATGCTTGCCTGAAACTAGGCTCAGGGACACCCCTTCCCATCTTACTGTGTCAGTGCTGGCAGAGGGCCCAAAGTTGAGCTTGTAATAGAGATGCTAATGTGATTGCATCAGAATCAGATCCTTGGTGGTCTCTTGGGTTCAGGACACTTTCTGACACAACATCTGCTTCTGGAAAACACTCCTTCATGTGTTTGTCCCAGCAAAACACCATCTGACACAACTGATTTTCCAAAGATACCATAAGTTTCCACTTCACAAAACAGATCTGGAGAGTATCAGGGTTGCTTCACAGCTTGTGCCCTCTTCAACAAAGCAGATTTTCCTTGAGATGGTCAGACATATTTGCATAAGAAAGCATTTTAGGTAAGGGTACATTTCTTAGCTCAGTTTAAGATGTTCATTTCTGAGATTTCTCAGTTTAAGGTGATAGTTCAAGAAGAAAAGATGGTGTGTAGGCCTCTGGGCACGCTTCCCTCAAGGCCATTAAACACATGTGTCAGATGGGAAGGCTTCTGGGCATGGTTAACATTTTTCTTTCAAAAGAAAGTTTAAGTGAAATGAAACAGACACATCGAAAGTGTTAGAACAAGGGTTTCCTCCAATGGCACAGAATTCGCCTATTTCATAATACCGTAATGCTCTGTAAATAGCTGCATCCTGTATGTGAATTCACGGCATGCCTTATGGTAGCATTTACAAACACTTGCCTCATGGAACAAGGCTTCTATGCACAAGAGATGGTGTTCACTAGAAAATAATAAAGTGAATCATGATGTGCTCTATTCAATGTTACACAGAGAAAGGCTTGGTTTTGTTTTATTTGCTCTCAATGAGATTTTTACCTATTTCTATTGAATATTTGACATTTCATTCACAGGACATTTGTTTAGAAATTAATAATATGCCACAACACTGAAGCTGCTTGCTTGCCGTTCATGTATGTATTTTTATATCAATCTCTTTGTAACTTTATACCTTCCACATTTCTGTTTATAGGTCAAAACAAGATCCAGTACAGATGTTTTATAAACTGCATGGCGAGCATCATGTATATAACAAGGGCAGTTAAGCTGAATCCACAAGCGGAAGAATCTACTATAAATTCACAATAGCAAGTTAACCCGGAGTACACTGACCACAATTACTTTACCATACGATATCCCAGTAGTCTTAAACACCCTCAAATGTGTGCGTTTGTTTGTGTACTCAGATTTAAGAATTCCACATGGTTAAGTGAGGTTTTACCCATTATACATTTTATGTCTTTATCATTCTTTTTCTGAAATAGAGGTACAAGCAGTGAAGTGATTTCTAGTCCGTATTGGATTATATTGAGGATTGGTTCTTTAAGTATTGGAAATTAAAATAAAGAGTAAATTGCCTTTTCTTCTATTTTTAAAAAAGAAAGAAGAACATAGAAATAAAGATGAGCAGTGTCACCCGCTAATACCATAACTCAATTACAGATTTCCCAGCTACTGGGAAATCCATCAAGCCATATGGAAATTAATATGCCTTCATTCTTGATCATTATGAGGCAAACATTGACAATGAATCCAATTCCCTTGAGGGAAATGTGTGGGAAACTGAGGTGGATAAATGCCATGACTTAGAATAGGAGACTGCCTAGCAAGTAATTTCAGCTCTCTGAGCCTCCATTCCCAAACTGGCAAAATAGAAATTATTTTTACTGAGTTTCAGGCTCTGGTAGAAATCACATTTGAAAAACAATGAAGAACTTCCCAGCAATATAATTTCCCCTCCTTCTGTGGACCTATAATTTCTTTTAAAAGGTGGCAAAAATCATATTCTTTTAACTTAGATGATAATATATAAATTTGTAGATTTTTTATTTTTGCAGAAGATGGAACTCAGGAAATTCATGTTTAGGATATTCTCTTCCCTGAACTATCCTGATTAAACTTATTTGCAAAATTGGAATGAATAAACCATGTTAGTTTAAAACTATGATATTTAAAGGGCCATTAATGTCGTCTGTTTACTTCTCCTCATTTCTGGGATGGAAAAGAAGTCCTCCTGCTACCTATTGCAGGCCCTTTCCTGGACCTAGGTCTTAATATCTTTTTTGAATCTGCTTCTCAAGTGCTAAGTGGAAACAAGAAGCCCAATGCCAAATTGTGCAGATCCTCTGAGAATGACTGTGCCCTTTTGTCTCCAAATTCAGTCCATTTTCCAATCCAACTAATTACTTCTGAGGAGAAAAGTAGAGTGGCCTCTTTTACTCCTTTCTAAAGGCATAATGGTGTAGGTCTGAGGTCTTGTGAATAAATTCTCAATCATCCTAAGTGAAGGAGAGACATAGCTATAAAAGAGATACTAATTCTTGGGGCACTTTTAGAAAATATGTCCTCTTTCCTAATCAGTATTTAGAGTGCACTTTCCTTGGTCACGTTTGTCAATTCCTTTTCTTGTTTACATGTGATTGGGGAAAGAAAATTTAGAAATGGGAGAACTGGTGGTGACAATTCCCACTCAGTATTTCATTGCCTTAAGCAATGGAGGACTTGGTTAGTTTGAAGAATGACTTAATACTTGGAATAGGTGAGTTGTGAGGGAGATGTGACATAATCATAAATGTAATGTCCAAACTCCCCTTGGGATGGCAGTGGGCATTTCCACTCAGTTTCACTCATTTTTTTAATTTAATTTTTGACAGTTTCATATGAGTACACAAATACACAAGTACATAGAGATGCAATTTACTGATCATATTTAATGTTGTTTAATTCTACCTTTTCCTAGGGCTGACTCCTTGGTATTGGGTACAACATCACAGGCTTATCAAATAAAAAACCTGATTCACCTTTTCCCCTCAGCCATTGACTGGATGTAGCTTTTTATCTAGAAGTGGCATTTTGTGAATTTCCCCCTCAATGTTTGCATGCCAACTGTTGTCATCAATACAAACATCTTGTTAGGAGACCATATTGTTAAGATTGCATTGATGGAGTTTCCTTTTCGTTCAGAAAAACACTTTCTCATAGCAGGTAGACTGGTCCGCTGACTCTGACAGTTTTTCTGCTCCCTCTCCTGGAATGTTTCCTGAGACTTGGGTATAGAGTTAGGTTAGAGCAATTGGGACAAGGAATCCCAGGGATACTTAATATTCTTTATATCTTGACCAGCTGTGGGTCCCTGTAATAGTTATCACTAGCAAAAAGAAGCTTTTCTGGTAAGAGGCACGAACTTCTCTGTATATAGAAGGATAAGTATTTAAAATACAATTAAAAATCATATTGATTTAGGAAAATGTCAGCAGCAGGTTGTCCTCTAGTGTCCATGACCTTCCAGGCATGTATATTTGGATTTCTCGTCTGAAAGTTAATGTACTCTCTGCATTTCAATGAATACAAAAAGTGTACTAAGCTTTAGAATATCAACAAAACAAACAAAAAAGCAGGTAAGAAGGTAAAAGCAACTGCCATTCTTATTATAGTAGAATCTAATAAATAAATACATATATCATACTTATTAAATAAAATTAATTAAATCAAAATAAAATAATTAAATAATTTAAAAATAATTAAGGTCCAAATGATCCTGAATCCAAACAAGGGTTCTGAACCCTCTTTGACACCCTGAAAATATATTCACACACTCTCTGCTCTTTGCGGTTCACAGCTGTAAGCTGTGAAAAGAAAATCTTATTTTACCATAATGCTGGGAAATGGGAAATATGAAAGTAATGATGAAAACTGGAAAGAACCGTATCTGTTTCCAAGACAAATCAGCCCATAATAATCCCTTCCTTTGTCAACTGAAATTTTCAAAAAAGAAAAGAAAAGAAAAAAATTCCTGGAGAGTTCACATCCTTGTGAGATAGAACTTTCTTTATGATTTTTACAGATACATTTCTGTTATTTTCCCATCTATTTTTTGGTATTTCTCAATAGAATAAGGCTGTTTCAAATTTGAGTGGATTCATGCATTTTTTGAGGGACATCCTTGAAAACCATAGAATTTCGGGGTTCTCTATTCCTGCATTCAATTAGTAACACCCACAGATAACAAAATAAGGTAATAGCTTCTTCATTCTGCGAACATAATGCCCTTCAAGCTGTTTTTCTGTGTTTTTTATAGATTTCCATGTCTTAGGATTCTTTCCATGCACATTAGAATTTTTGTTGCTATCATGAATAGGAGCTTGTTTTGTTTCTTCCATTGTCCTTATTTATTTATCTTCTCCCCCTCCCTGTCCTTTCTCTTTAGCCCCCCCATCCTCTCCCCTTCCTCCATTTATTCTACTACTGTTTTTACAAGAACACTTCACTTTCTCATATATGTCTTTGTTTGCATGTGCGTGTACATGTCTTTCTGAGTGTGCACATGTGTATGTCCTTGTGCCTATGAAGGGCAGAGATTGACTTAATTTATCTTTCTCTAACACTCTCCACCTTACTTTTGGGAGAAAGACATTTTCATTCCACCTGGAGCTCAAGGATATGCAAGACTGGCTGGCCTGCCATATTTGGGGAACCTCCTCTCTTTGCCTCCCATGATACCCTGGTGCCTGAGTTACAGAACTATGTCATCATGTGTGTTATTTATTGGTTGATAGTGATTCAAACTCACTTCCTCCAGCTTATACAGCAAGCACTGTACTCAGTGAGCTATCACTCCTCCAGATCCTCATTTGAACTTTCAAATGAGGTTGCACTAGAGAACTGAAGTTTTATCTGTTAAACTATCTACCTAGAAAACCTATTGAGTAGTATTATTTATCATAATCTATATATCTTTTTGCACTTTCTATATATATTTGTATTTGCATAGGTCATGGAGTCCTTGCATTGCTTGCAAAGTTCAAAGATGAAAGGCATGTCTAGATGAGAAATTCAAAGATTTCAGTCTATGGGTATTAGACTTGTCTGCCTGTGGCTGTACAAAAATATCTTGAGCAGAAGGGCACAGTAGAGAAAATATACCTACACCCATGGCAGCTTGGCAGGGGGGAAGCAGAAACAATACGAAAAAGGGGGTAAAGACAACCATGACTGTGTGAGTGACTTAATTCACGCCCGAAGATGTGCCATCATTCATTGAGGCTCCTCCCCTTAGCCACACCAGATAAAAACCAAGCCTTTAGTATAGGAGTCTACGAGGAATATTTCCCATTCAAATCACAACATTGCAAGAACTAATGGACAGTTTTAAGCTGTTTTCCTTTTCTCTAATTATTGTCATTTTCCATTTCAATAGCCTGAACTTCTCAATGGCATGAAGTAAAGTAAATAGTTAACATAGATTTCTCCAGCTTTTCAGTCCTCATCCTTCACATCATAGATATGAACTCAACCTTCCCAAATCATGTTTCTGTAGTCTTTCAAATTATGTGAGGCAGATAAAGAGAGGTCTACCTGGAAGGAGGGTGATAATCCAGTGTGTTCTCATAGATAGTCCCGGTGCTGATGAAATAACCATGAGCAGAAGTGTTTGAACCAGATTATAAGAATCATGTTCTTTTCACCAGTTGTGTGTCTCAAAGGAAAGAACTTTAAAGAGTGGACGAGATCTTAGAAGTAATGCATCCTAAGGTCATCTAGACGGGAAGCAACACTGCCAGGATCAGAGTCCAGCTCTCTCTTGAGGCTACTTCAGTACAGTCGCTGCCCCAACAGAGCATCCCTCCCTGGGGGCACTGAGACTCTTTCAGAACCAAGGTCACTAGCCAGGACTCATGCTCTACTGCAAACTCATTAGAGCACTCAGGCTACCAACAATCTCTTTGATTTCTGAAACCCAAGAACTACCAAACGAACTGCTTTGAAGTTTGGTTTCCACCTTCCTTTGAAAGGGATGATTTAAGTAGAGTGACTTGGATCAAGGAGGTCAGAAGGGAGACTGAAGCACACTCTTTAGTGACAAGCTTCTGGAGAGAGAGAGAAGTGAGATTGCTTCTACTGGGAAAAGATGTGGAGTATGGGCCAGCCTTATCTGGAAGGCACTCACCAAAGAATGCTGTTATTTTAAAGTAGGGACATATCACCTATAAAGAAAAATAAAATATAATCAAATCATTTCCCTCCTTCCCTGTCTACTCTTCAAACTTTTCTATGCCTCATCTCTACAATTCCTCCCATGACCCACAACTCACTCTCAGATTAATGATCTCTTTACATTATTATTTTATAATTCTTATTGTTATTTGCTGTTGTTAAATAATATATTTTAAATAGAGTTTAAATAAAATCTATATATTTTGCTTTATTAAGAAGAAAATATAGGGAAGAATGCCTGTTACATAGGAAGATCATGGCAGTCTCAGTATCTCCCTTTAATGCATTAGATGCTGAGTTACAGTGTTGACATCTTAACCATGAATCCCAATATTATTGCAATAGGGAGTTCTGACAGGGTGGAGCCCTGCCTTCCTAGTCTTGCTCCCTCTTGATTCTTTCATTCTGCTTAGTTTAGAGACTCTATGACATCCATTTTCTCTTCTTTCTCTATTTAGTTTAAGCGGAGAAAAGAACTCTTGAAGGGGCTTGAGACCCCATATTACAACAATGCCAAGCAACCAAAGCTTCCTTTCTCTTCTCTCTGACCTCATGGTAGCAAATGAATATCCTTAAGAGCACCAGTGGAAAACATTGTTTACTATATGAACTAGACTGTTGCAGGGCGGCTACCCTATAAGGAAGGGGGAAACGGGAAAGGGAATCTCCTCTTTGAAACATAAATTTAATGAACACTGTCTATGCTTAATAATAACTAAAGCTAACAAATGGTGAATTTTTGTTGTCCCGGAAAGTATGCTGAGGGTGTCACATGTATTAGTTCGTTCATTGTTCACACCACATCTAGAAAGGATCACTGTCAGTCATTTCACACGTGTGGAAATGGAGTCTCAGGAAACCACTGAAAAAAGTCCAAGTTAGAGTAACAAGTAGCATTTCACCAAGGAGAATACTGAGCTTAGAGATATCAACAGGAACAAATATGTATGATAGACAGACGGTCAAGCTAAGACTCAAGACATATATGCTTGGCGCCTATGACCCTGCTCCTTGGAGAGTAGCAAAACTCAATAAGGCCTGGGTATCCTGTGTTCATCTGGAATGAAGTAAATTTTATTTGTTTCCACGAGGACAGTGACAGTCAAATGGTGAGCTACAAGGCACATGAAGCGTAGATCCTACAAGTGGAAGTGAGCTCATATCTTGGATAAGAAGCCGAAATCAGGCCCTGAAAGAAGAGAAGTAGTTACAAAAAGCTGCAGGACAATTTTAGTGATTCATGTTGGTGTGTTCACAATACCTATTCCCCCTGCTTCAGCAAATAATAGCTAGATCAGAGGGTCTAAAGAAGGAAGATCAGCATGGACATTGTCATTAAGAATGCTTTGGAAACTACATAGCAGACAAAGGCGGCAGCCTTACCCTAGAAAGTGTAAAACAGAGTTTATTTTAAAACAAGGATATCTAATGCTGAACTCTGCGCTCAAGTTTTGTAGCTTTCTTTCACTGGACAAGTGAGGCCTTGTTGATCATAATGGAAAGCAACAGGAAGGCTTTGTCTATTAGCTAGACACCAAAGGCTGTGTGCTATTTCTGTGGACCTCTACAGATGCACAAGAAAGGAACACCCTGCAGGATGAACAATGAGAACCAAGAGGTTTTTAGCAAGATGTGAGCAAGCTGGATGTGAGGCCAGCACAATGGGCGTTGTATAACTTAGCACAGACATGCAGTGGTTTGGCTGGTAATCATAGCTCATGTAAGGCACACACTGAGAGGCAAGAAAGGAATATTCAGGGGTTTTTCTTACAAACCTGAAAGAAAGTGAAAAGCAAACCCATTCTCTCTCATTAAAGAGATGCAGAAGGAGAAATCAGCAGGGCAAATGTGCCCAGGAGTAAGAGGAATTCTATTACTTGGCTGAGGACAAATAATTAGGTTGACAGGATTGTTTCCAGTCTTTCAGCATCTGAAAGGAAGTGAAAAGTTGTATGTCTTGACTACAGCCTAGAGTCTGCTTCAAATGGACTCCAGATCTCTAATGGCTTCCCCGTCTAAGAGCTTTCAGTGCTCAGTATGAAATACGGAAAGCTTCGCAGGGAGTTGATGAATTGGGCATCAAGACTTTGATACAACTTAAAGTTGTATTCAAAGTTATGCATGAATGTGAGTGTTCACTTTTTGTAGAGGAACAAATTTTAATGATTTCCTACCTTTCTTTAGGAGACCGAGCTCCTAAATGTTTACATGTACTACATCTTATCCAGCACCAAGCATTAGTGATTACGTTGTTTCCACTTCCCTGACTTGGGTTTTACTCATGCAACACGGTTTGTTAAAATTTACACTCTCACCCAGCAGTGTATCAGTGGCTTTCCGCTGACAGCAGGACCAGCAGGTTTGAGCCTTCCTGGATGCTTTGTAGCATACAGTGTCATGCATGTTTGGAGTTGTCTCTATGTCTCTATGTCTAAATGACCTCTGATGCTCATTTGCATTTCTCTTCCTACCCTTTGCCTTTATGTAACGCTTTCACATGGCTGTGTTCTATGGAATCTGGTGAGTTCTTTTAGATATCTAATAGGGAAAATCTTTGGAGAGTTTTTTCTTGTAATGCCAAGCCTGGAATTAGCTTTGAACATGGACAGTTAGTTGATTATTTAGGAGTTGGGTCTATGGTTTCTGAGGACATGCTTAGAAAGTATTTATGAAAATAAATGATTGAGTTACAGGGTAGACAAAGGGGTGGATATGATCTAATAATTAGTTTAAAATGCCAGTCCATATAGACATTTCTGGGGAAAGTGCATGCATGACACCAGGACTCACCCATTCTGCAGCAACGAAAAATTAAGTTGTTGAAGCCCCTGGGTAGGCAATGTTTTAATCAGTTTGCTTTGGCTCTTTCCTGAGCTTGATCTTGTTTGTTTGTTTGTTTGCTTGCTTGTGTTTGTCATCATTATTTCTTTCAAATTATTTTTTAATTTACTTTACATGGCAGTTGCATCTTCCCCACCCTCCTCTCCTCCTAGTCTTCACCCCCATCCTCCCATCTTCTCAGGCTCCTCAGAAAAGGAGAAGCTTCCCATTTATATCAACCTACTTTGGCATATCTGGTTGCAAGAGAACTAGGCACGTATACTCCTATTGTGGCCAGACAAGGCAGTTCAGTTAGAGGAATGGGATCCAAATTCAGGCAAGAGAGTCAGAGACATCCCCTGCTCCTGCTGTTAAGGACCCTACCTGATGACCGAGCTGTACAACTGTTACGTATGTTCAGAGGGTCTAGGTCTATCTCCATGCATGCTCTCTGGTTGTGTTTCAGTCTCTGTGGGCCACTTTGAGTCTAGGTTAGTTGATTTTCTCAATTTTCTTGTGTTGTCATTGACCCATCTAGCTCCTTCAATTCCTCCTCACAAGCCTCTCCTTCTTATGCTTGACTATGCTTCTATACATCTCTTTCCATCAGCTGCTGGATGAAGGATCTCTGGTGGTGATTGTGCTAGGCTCCTGTCTTCACATATAACAGAACATCATTAACAGTGTCAAGGATAGGCTCTCTCTCTCTCTCTCTCTCTCTCTCTCTCTCTCTCTCTCTCTCTCTCTCTCTCTCTCTCGGCCTCGGTCTCAAGCTGGGTCAGCCATTGGTTGTTCATTCTCTCAGTTTCTGTTTCATCTTTATGCTTGCACAACTTGTAGGCAGGACAAATTGTGGTTCTAAGGTTTTGTGGCTGGATTGCTGTCCCGGCCCCTCCATTGGAAGTCTATACTGTTTACAAGAGATGGCCCCTTCAAGTTCCATATGCTCCATTGCTGTGGGTCTAATCTATGTGTCACACACTCATAGATTCCAGGGAGTTCCTTTTGTTCTAGGTTTCTAGCTTTTTCCAGAGATGCTCCCCATCTCCACTGATTCCAGTTCTCCCTCCAAGAAACCTCTCCCTTCATCTTTCTACCCACTTGATTCCTCTTGCTTGTCTCACCATCCTGTCCCCTGTCACCCCATCAAGTTCCCTCCCTCCCTCCCCTTCTCAATGAGATTCAACCCATGGGCCCTCCTCTTCCTTGTTAATTAGTTTCCTTGGATCTGTAGAACATAGAATAATCTTTACTATTAAACTGCAACTTCCAAAGACTAGAAGTCGGTTTCTGTGATTAAAGATTTTCTGAGTAAATTCCCCAAACAAACAAGGCTTCTTTGGTTACCTTCCAGTCTGTAGTGGTTAGAAACTGCTCAGCATTGGAGTCCTGCCATTCATCTAGCCCTACTCCTTCCAAACTGTCCAGAAATCAGCCTTAATGTTCTGTCCTAGAAAAAGAAGATCCATGGCAGAGTGCGCAAGCCAACACAAGTTGCCCCTGATGACTACCAGGGTGCTTTGCAGCAACGCACTGGGACTCCTCCTAACCCCTTCACCAACATATTTGTGTTTTGAGTTCCTGCCTAAAACATGTCTGTGTCTGACAATCTTAGTGTTGTATTTATCATAGGGACAATACATAAGAACTTGTTCCTTATTCTTTTATGGATAGTAGTCTGCAGACTATCTGGGAAATACTTTAAAATGAAAACTGAGATCTGACAGAAATGATAGATGCTTTGTTTTTCCATTGATTGGGACAGATAAAGCCTCTATTATGTTGTAAAGAAGTCAACAGATATCTGTAGATAATTTTTCCACTTCCTAACAATTTAAATTTTCTAATATTTATACCAATACAGACACAGGAGGGATAAACAGAGTTACAAACCTGCTATCTCAGAGAGATATCTTTGTTTTCTTAACTACATATGAAATGTCGTTTATAAGCCTGATTCAACAACTAAACAGCTAGCTCTTTTGAAATCTCTTTCTAACTGCTTCATTCTACTGAGCCAGTCTACCTCTCTCTTGAACTCCTCCAAACCCAAGAGGAGCTCCTTAGCTCTCTATCCTAGAATAATGTTTCACCAGTGTCCTGCCAGATGCTTCTCTTGCAAGCCAAGGACTCTTTCAAGTCAAAAGGGAGCTGGGAGCAAGTTAGATGTCAGTAGTGCTGAAATATTTCACCTTTACCTTGGAGTAGCTGGAGGCTACTGAACTGACTTTTCCTAAGGTCATAGGATGAAGAACACAAGCTGTCCCCCAAGCCATTAGCCTTTCCCATTCCTTAGCATTGCTATCTATGCAAGCTTTTTGAGGCACACCCAAACTACATATCTTCAGGGCATAACTCATTGCATTTAAGCTTTTGTATTTTGCTAACAATTAGGTTTTCTATGTATATAATCAAATATCCTCTAACACCATTTTACAAAAAGATATATGCTGCTGTAGTCATTCATGTTAAGTTGTTTTAAGCATCTTTGGTCCCCACATGAACCCTGGGTTAGCTGAGTAACAAAGTGCTATTCCTCTAAGGATCAGAAAAGGTTTAACAACTCACTCTCTGTATCTGTATTATATAAGGGATATAGAGGCCTTTCTCTACCAACCACATCTTTTGCAAATGCCCTATAAAAGCTATAAGTCCTCTTCCTCCAACTAACTTGCAATTTCTTTCTTTCCTTTCTTCTTATTCTCTTTTTCTTTCATCATTCCTTCCTTGTTTTCTTCCCTCCTCTCCCTTCATATTTTTGTTAGGGTCTATGATACCTTGAAAAATGATACCTGGGACTCAAATAGTATGCAAAAGCAAAGAGTGTTTCACTCTGCAGAAGACTATACATGGACTGACCTAGGGCTCCAACTGCATATGTAGCAGAGAATAGCCTTGTTGGGGTACCAGTGGAAGGGGAAGCCCTTAGTCCTGCCAAGGTTGGACCCCCAGTGCAGGGGGATATGGGGGGGCAGTAAGGGGATGTATAGGGGGAATTCCCATATGGGGGAGGGGGAGAGGAGGGGATGGGAGCTCATGGACAGGAAACCAGGAAGGGGAATACTTACATTTGAAATGTAAGTAAAGAAATATATTTAATAAAAATTTTAAAAAAGAAAGAAGTCCTGCATGCTGGAATCTACCGTTTACCAAGATAGAAACATCCAGGTGAGCTTGAAGGTTCAATTTAAAGCAATTTAGGAAAATTCCAGGGAGGAGTGTAGGTGCTTAGGTAACACACAGAAAAAATTATATATTCATTAACTCCACATCATATACCTATCAACTCTCTGATTGATAAATAAATTTTAATGTCACCTTCCTTTCCTCATAATTATGCAAACATCCTTGTACAGAAAGACATGATGCTTTCAACAATGAAGTAAATGTGAACATAAACATGTACTGGTACAAGGTGTAAGTTCAGCCTGGGAAGTTTCTGAGTCAGAAAATTTGAACCTCATCTTCTTCATAAGAACTCTGTTTTTAAGGACTGTAGTGTTTTGGCCCAATGTTGTTTGTATTCTAATGCTAAGGGCAGGACCCCAAATGGAGTCTGCACATAGACTCAAGTGATCCTGCTCCCAATTATTTCTGATTTGTAAATAAATATGGCAATAGCCAACAGCTGGTCAGAAGAGTCATAGGTAGGGTTTAGGTTTCCCAAATTTGGGGACAGAGGAGAACCAAGAGGAGAAGAAGGTGAATGGAGGAAGAGAAGCAACCATGGGTTAGGTGAGTTCAGGAGGAAGGGAAGTAACCATGGCTTAGGTGAGTTCAAGAGAACATGGCCTGATCAGTTGGAGTTAAGAGCAGCCTAGATGAGACATATTAAGTAATAACTTGGGATTATCAATAGGAAAGTAGATTCGAATAGCATAGAGTAGATACCCGCCCAACTCTGATGCTGTTTAAGGCTTGTTTTAGATATAAAGGTTGTGTGTGTCTTTTCCTGGGAATTAAATGGTAGAAACCCTGGGTTGGGATTAAAATTTTTTGACTACATAGAAGCTGAAGACTTGCATTGATATTAAAATCAAAGGTTAGGGTAAAGTAGGAGCTTCAAGTTTGCTATGTGCAGAAAGACCACCTTGTTTGTTCATGATATTAAACTAAATCTCTAAACTCTAAGGCAGTTCAATTAAAGGGTTCCCTTTATAAGAGTTGCCTTGGTTATGGTGTCACTTCATAGCAATTAAACCTTAAGACAGAAGTTGGTACTAGTGACTTGGGTATTGTTGTGATAGGCCTGGTCATGACATTTTTGTTTGGAAAATTGGGGACTTTGGCTTAGGAAAGCAGTGGAATGCTTTAAGTGGGGCTTAATGAGGCATGTTTGTAGTAATGTGGAAGAGAGTGGTGCTGAGGGTAATTTGAACTGTGGGCATATGGTTCAAGAGGGTTCAGAGGAAAAGAATTTTAGTATGTTGTCTAGAGACTGTTCTTGTAATATTTGGCAAAGAATGTGGCTATGTTTTTTTTTTTTTTACCTTTGTCCGAAAAGTGTTCCTGAGGCTATAATGAAGAGTTTTGGGTTAATTCCTTCAGCAGAAGAAATTTCAAAACAGCTTAGTATTAACTTTGTCCTTTGGTTATTAATGTTCACTATTATGAAGATCTATAATGAAAGATAAGCAATCCGAGTAAGAAAAAATACACAGTATAAGGAGAACTGGAAAACACAAGGAATCAGAATGCAGCTAAATCCTGCCTTCAAGGAGATTAACAGATGAAAGAAATGGCAGATGTTAAATGGGGTAAAGGGAGTGATGACCTCAGGGCAAGGCCACCTAAGCTTCCAGCGACAAAGAATGGAGGAGAGACTGAAGTAAAGGCCATCCAGAGACTGCCCCACCTGGGAATACAACACATATGTAGCCACCAAACCCAGTCACTAGTGCTTGCTGACATGAGCTTGATATGGCTGTCTCCTGAGGCTCTGTCAGAACCTTACTGATATAGATGCTTGCAGCTAACCATCAGACTGAGTATGGGCACCCCAATGGAGGAGTTAGAGAAAGGACTGAAGGAGCTGAAGGGGTTTGCAACCCCATAGAAAGAACAATATCAACCAACCAGACCCCTCCTTCAGAGCTCTCACAGACTAAACCACCAATCAAAAAGTACATATGGAGGGACCCATGGCTCTAGCCACATATGTAGAAGAGGACAGCATTTTATGGCATCAATAGGAAGAGAAGCCCTTGGTCCTGTGAAGATTCGTTTCCCCAGTGTAGGGCAATGCTAGGGTGTTGAGGTGGGAGTGGGTGGGTGGGAGGAGGAGCATCCTCATAGAAGCAGGCAGATGGGGAATGGGAGAGGGAGGAACCATGAAAGGGGATACCATTTAAAATGTAAATAGATATAATATCCAATAGAAATAAAAATATAAAAATATGAGCTTCCAATTTAAGAAAAGGAATTAAGGAAGGGACAGTTATGTTCCAAGCATAGTGGTACACACTTTTAATCCAACACCCAGGAGACAGAAGCAAGAAGATCTCAGAATTTAAGACCATGCTAGTCCACAGAGAAAGTTTCAGAATAACCAAGTGCAGACAGTGAAGGAAACCATCAAAACCAGAAAGTTGGTGAAGATGTAATTGAATGAGGAGGTCATGACCCAGCCTCAGCAAGCAGCAGAGATTTGCTCTAGCTTTAGAGTCAGTAACAGAAGAAAGGGTTAATAGAATCTTATCCATGACTAAGGAAAGCCACTGAGGCCAGGTATGCATGTCAGGTCTGTTCTTGTGTGAAGGCCTAGAAAGGCCATTTTGTGAAAGGGTAAGGATGAAACCTGGATTGCCTTAGAGATCCCAAGATGTCAACAATGCCAGAACTCTGTGCTATCTGCCAAGCAGAGCTCCTAACAGGTAGTGGAAATAACCCACAGGAGAGAAGTGTGTGGCAGTCAACAAATCTAAAAGGAATTTAAGATCTAAAGAGTGATTTGGCATCAGATATAAAAATGCAGAGTTTGGAGTTTGCCCATCTGGCTTTTGGTCTTGTTTTGGTCCAGTATTTTCTCACTATGAAATCATCATGTGTGTCCTGTGCCATTGTATGTGAAAGTATATGATCTACTTTCTATTTCTATTTTACAGGGGACTACAGTTAAGAGATTGTCATGAGTCTCAGAAGGAACTTTGGAGTTTCTTCTTGTATATGGGGATTTTTGAAGCTGAACTGATTGCAGTTTTCTTTATGATATGGCTATAATCCTATAGGGTCAGGTAGTAACATGTGGTGATGTGAAAGAAAATGCCCCCACCATAGGCCCATAGGAAGTGACAGTAATAGAAGTTGTGGCCTTGTTGGAGTAGGTGTGGCATTGTTGGACGAAATGTGGCCCACTATGATGATAATGGACTAAACCTCTGAACTGTAGGCTAGCTAAATGTTTTCCTTTATAAGAGTTACCATAGCTATGTTGTCTCTTCACAACAAGAAAACCAAAACTAAGACAGATACCTATGAACCATAACAACAATTGTGGCACAATAACCCTAAGGGCATACAGTACTGGTATGTATACTTTGGCATTGACCAACAGCTCTCCATTTGTATTAATACCAACTCAACCAGATGAAGACTATGCAAGGTACTGGAAACTTACTAACTTCTCAATGCTAGTGAAGTCATTGTTACTGGAAGAAAATAGGCAACCACGAATTTATTAAGCTATAAAAATCTCTAACTACATTCTAAGTATTTACTCTTATACCCATAGGTAAGTGTAGTCCTCACTCCTCATCAAAGAAACTTCTCTTTGCAACAGATGGAGGCACTACAGGAAGCCACCATCATCCATTCTTTTTAAACTCCAATACAGCCTTCGCAGAAAATAATTCCC
This sequence comes from Rattus rattus, assembly GCF_011064425.1. NCBI lineage: Eukaryota > Metazoa > Chordata > Mammalia > Rodentia > Muridae > Rattus > Rattus rattus. The sequence goes on from NC_046154.1 coordinate 244,205,439, forward strand.
TAGGCTTATGTAATGCTCTGAGCTCAACCAGCTCAATTATCTACAAGTTATTCTCTCTTCATTCTTCATTAAAGAGTGTTCCTTCCTAGTAGTTTCAGAAAAACATTTCCACCATCAGATTATCTATTGTGACTCAATTGTGAAGCTACCCAGCACCCGCATGCCCCAGGAGATCCAATACCCTCCTTTGTCTTCTGTGGGCACTTCATACACATGACGCACAGACACACATGCAAGAAAAAAGTTACACACACCAAATTTAAAAATAAAGAATTACAAATACAGGTACACAAATATTCCTTTGGCAAATAACTGCGTGTTTAAGTGAAATTGAACTGTATTTTTAAAAATCATGCACATTCAATTTATTGCCAGCAAACAAAGCCTTTTCTTTATTAACCCATGATTTAATATATTTTCAAATGTTTGGATACTCTGTCCAAAGAAAATAACACCTGATAAAAACTAACAATTATTTTATAAAGCTTGGAGCTGGATTTTGTTTCTCATAAGAGTTCTAAGTGTTCTTTCTGAGGAAAAGAAGGACAATCAGGAGACTTTTAGTCAAACACAAAATGGTGATACATGCATCTTTTTGGATGAAGCTTTATCTAACTGCAAAGGCCATCTGAATTATCCACATGAGGTAACGTCTTGGTTAAGACAATGTCCTTGGGATGAATGAGGCTAGGCAAAGTGTTCTGCATTACCTCATACTTCTTACAGATTTACCTTGCTAAATAGATAAAGCCAGGCAGTGTTGTTATTTTCAATGAATGGATTTAACACCAATAAAAGCCAAAGATAAACACAGATCCTAAGCTGGACAGGTGTACAGTCATGTAACTAACCTCAACACTGGGGAGGAAGAGGCAGGAGGATCCTGAATTCATGGCAACTGGGAGATAAATATTGATGATCTGTATTCAAACACAGTAAAATGCTCAGAATCAAATAGAAAGGGAAAGTTTACAGACCTGGCCCAGTTGCTTCAGCTGTCCCTGGTGATTCAGACCTCAGATATTGTCTGTAGAAATCAGCCCACACTGGCCATTGGAAAGGGATACTGTCCTTGTTTAACATCAGTGGCTAACATACCTTTAGGATGTGTATCAAGAGAAAAATTAGATGTAACTGTCTAGGTCATCTTTACTAACTACTTTTCAAAATAAAGTTATATTTCCTTTACATCCTTGAATTTAAAAAAATTCTAGTCTTAATACTCACACTCATAATAGTGTGATTTCACTTGCCCTTCCTTTTAGCATCACTACCTCAGAACTGCACTAGACTTCAAAATGTACTTTCCTAAACAAAAGGACTGACTTTCTTTCTTTCTTTCTTTCTTTCTTTCTTTCTTTCTTTCTTTCTTTCTTTCTTCCTTTCTTCCTTTCTTCCTTTCTTCCTTTCTTCCTTTCTTTCTTTCTTTCTTTTTAACAAACATTAAAACAGGATTGCCTCAAACAACGTAGCTAAAGTCTTCTATTTAGGAGGAGATAAGGAAAAGATATGGGGTATGAGAGAATAAGCAAGATATGACCAAAATATATCATACTGTGCATACATAGATACATTATTATGAAACCTAGAAATCTTTACAATTAGTATTCACTAATAATGCTTTTTTATTAATTTTAATTAAATGTATTATGACTGTTATACATGTATATAATGCATTTGAATTACTCATATACCCAACTTACCCTGCGTTGTTTCTCTCCCACTTCTGACAAGTGGTACCTCTTCCTTAGATCTCCCTTTCCTCACTTTCATGATTCTCTCTCTCCCTCTCTCTCTCTCTCTCTCTCTCTCTCTCTCTCTCTCTCTCTCTCTTTGTGTTTGTGTGTGTGTGTGTGTGTGTGTGTGTGAGAGAGAGAGAGACAGAGAGACAGAGACAGAGACAGAGACAGGAACAGAGACAGAGAGAATTTATCCACGACTGTCTCTGTAACATGGCTTAGAATTGAAGCTGGGTGGACCTACCAGTGGGAACAAAACTGCAAACAGTGATTCCCTTTGTGAGCCTTTTGCCCACCCATGGCTATCAGTTAATAAGCTCAGGCCTGTGCTTGTACCTTTGGGGTCCAGGAATCACCTCACAAGCCACATGAACACACATCTCACTCAGACAGGGATAGTTTATTGAGCATATGTCCAAAGACTGATCAACCAGAGCCACTATCCAGATTTGGGAACTGAACAGTGACCCGACTTAAGATCCTTAAGGGTTCTTAAGCCCCAAATCTACAAACATCTGTGCCAAGTTATCTCACCAATCATGATTTAGGGGTTGGGAGATTTCCTTAGGAACATGTCTTTGTTGTACATTTATGTTTCCCTCTATGGCAATGGATTTTCCTCATTGAACATTCATGTTGTAACTTGTCTAACAGGATGTCAGCTACATATAGACATGTCTCTTTTTGCTAAGTAGGATGCCAGTTCCCAGGGAGGACGTTGGAATTTAAACTTTACTCGACCATTACTCAAAATGAAAGTCCTATTCCAAGTAGTTTCTTATATTGTAAAATGCATCTCTTTTATGTTGGGATTCATCACAAGGGCAGCTTATACCCCAAAAGCTGATACACAGAAACAAAGTTGGAAAGTTGTTTCTCGTCCAAGCTAATCATCAGTAGCTATTCAAAACATTTCTAATGACTTCTAGTGGGATTGCTTTCCAAGGGCACAGAACATAACAGAATGTCTAATCAACTTGATATTAGAACATTTCCTAGTAACAGCAGAAACATTAAAAATTTTTCCTTATAATGGCAGATTAGCCAGGTAACTGTTACCTAGGCCTTAACATTTTATCTAGGCCTTAACAGGCCATCTAGAGCAGAATTCTATTAGACCTTCAAAGAAAACCTAATACCAATACTCTTCAAATTATTCCACAAAATAGAAACAGAAGGAACATTACTCAATTCAATCTATGAAGCCAAAATTATGCTTATACCTAAACCACACAAAAACCCAACAAGGAAAGAGAACTTCAGGCCAATTTCCCTTATGAATATTGATGTAAAGATACCCAATCAAATTATGACAAACCAAATGCAAGAACACATCAAAATGATCATCCACCATGATCAAATAGGCTTCATCCCAGGGATGCAGGGATGGTTCAATATACAGAAATCCATCAACTTCATGTACTAAATAAACAAACTCAAAGAAAAAAACCAACATGGTCATCTCATTAGATGCTGAGAAAGCATTGGACAAAATTCAACATCTATTCATGTTAAAAGTCTCGGCAAGATCAGGAATTCAAGGCCTGTAACTAAACATAGTAAAAGCAATATACAGCAAACCAGTAGCCAAAATCAAACTCGATGGAGAAAAACTTGAAGCAAGCCCATTAAAATCATGGACTAGACAAGGCTGTCCAGTCTCTCCCTACCTATTCAATATAGTACTAAAAGTCCTAGCCAGAGCAATCAGACAGCAAAAGGAGGTCAAAGGGTTACAAATTGGGAAGTCAAAATATCACTATTTGCAGATGATATGATGGTATACTTAAATGACCCCAAAAGTTCCACCAGAGAACTACCAAGCCTGATAAACAGCATCGACAATGTGGCTGAGTATAAAATTAACTAAAACAAATTAGTAGCCTTCCTCTATTCAAAGGATAAACAGGCTGAGAAGGAAATTAGGGAAAAGACGCCCTTCACAATAGTCACAAATAATATAAAATGCCTTGGTATAACTCTAACAAAGCATATGAAAGATTTATATGACAAGAACTTCAAGTCTCTGAAAAAAAAATTGAAGACAATCTCAGAAAATGGAAAGATCTCCCATATTCATGGATTGGCAGGATTAATATAGTAAAAATGGCCATTTTGCCAAAAGCAATCTACAGATTTAATGCAATCCCCGTCAGAATTCTAATTCAAAGATTCATTGAGTTGGGAAAAGCAATTTGCAAATTCATTTGCAAAAACAAAAATCCCAGGATATCGAAAACTATTCTCAACAATAAAAGAACTGCTGGGAAAATCATGATCCCCAACCTCAAGCAGTATTACAGAGCAATTGTGAGAAAAAAAACTGTATGGTATTGCTACAAAGACAGTCAGGTAGTTCAATAGAATAGAATTGAAGACCGGAAATGAACCCACACACCTATGGTCACGTGATCTTTGACAAAGAAGGTAAAACCATCAAGTGGAAAAAAGACAGCATTTTCAATAAATGGTGCTGGTTCAGCATGTAGAAGAACGCCAATCGATCCATTCTTATTGCCATGTTCAAAGCTTAAGTCCAAATGGTTCAAGGACCTCCACATAAAACCCAATGCACTGATACACTATAGAAGAGAAAGTGGGGAAATGCCTAGAACACATAGGCACAGGGGAAATTTTGGGGAACAGAACACGAATGACATATGCTCAAAGATCAAGAATTGACAAATGGGACCTCATAAAATTTCAAAACTTCTTTAAGGCAAAAGACATTGTCAATAGGACAAAATGTTAACCAACAGATTGGGAAAGATCTTTACCAATCCTATACCTGATAAAGGACTAATTTCCAATATATACAAGGAACTCAAGATGTTAAACTCCAGAGAATCAAATAACCCTATTTAAAAACGGGGTACAGAGCTAAGCAAAGAATTCCCACCTGAAGAATATCAAATGGCTGAGAAGTACCTAAAGAAATGTTCACCATCCTTAGTCAGCAGGGAAATTTAAATCAAAACAGTCCTGAGATTCCACCTTACGCAAGTGAGAATGGCTAAGTTCAAAAACTCAGGTAACCATAGATGTTGGGAAGGATGTGGACAAAGAGGAACACTCCTCCATTGTTGGTGGAATTGCAAGCTGGTACAACCATTCTGGAAATCAGTCTGAAGGTTCCTCAGAAAATTGGACATAGTACTAGCTGAGGACCCAGCTATATCACTCCTATCCCAAAGATTCTCCAAAATATAACAAGGACATGTGCTCCACTATGTTCATAGAAGCCTTATTTATAATAGTCAAAAGTTGGAAAGAACCCAGATGTCCTGCAACAGAAGAATAGGTATGGAAAATGTGGTACATCTTCACAATGGAGTACTATTCAGCTATTAAAAACAATGACTTCATGAATTTCTTAGGCAAATGAATGGCACTAGAAAATAGCATTCTGAGGGAGGTAACCCAATCACAAATGAACACACATGGTATGCACTCACCGATAAGTGGATATTAACCCAAAAGCTCAGAAGACCCAAATACAATCCACAGACCACATGATGCTCAAGAAGTTGGAAGACCAAATAGTGGATGCTTCAGTTCTCCTTAAAAGAGAGAATAAAGTATTCATACTAGGAAATACAGAGACAAAGTGTGGAGCAGAGACAAAGGGAAAGGTCATCCAGAGATGGCCCCACCTGGGGATCTATAACATATACTGTCCCCAAACCCAGACAATATCGTGGATGCCAAGAAATGCAAGCTGACAGCCTGATATAGCTGTCTCCTGAAAGATTCTGCCAGAGCCTGACAAAAGAGAAACAGGTGCTTGCAGCCTACCATTAAACTGAAAATGGAGGAGTTAGAGAAAGGACTGAAGGAGCTGAAGGGGTTTTCAACCTCATAGGAAGAAAAACAATATTAACCAACCAGATCCCCCAGAACTCCAAGAGACTAAACCACCAAACAAAGAGTACACATGGAGGGACCCATGGCTCCAGCCACATATGTAGCAGAGGATTGCCTTATAGGGCATCAGGGAGAGGAGAGGCCCAGAGCCCTGTGAAGGCTCAATGCCCATATAGGGAAAGCCAAGGGAGGGGGATGGGAGGGAGTGGTTGGGTGGTTGAGGAAACACTCTCATAGCCACAGGAGGACAGGGGAAGATATAGGGGGACTCTAGAAGGAAAATTGGGAAAGGGAATAGCATTTGAAATGTAAGTAAAGAAAATATCTAAAATAAATAAATAAATAAATAAATAAATAAATATTCCATCTAGGCCTTAACATTTTACCTAATCTTTAACAGTACCTCTAGCTGCTTTGAATCACTAATGTAATGATTATCATGTCCAGCAAAAAGCATTTCACAGTTCTTCTTATCTTCAGTTCTACATTCTTTATGAACCCTCTTCTGTAATATTCCAAGACTTAGGTGTGGTGATAGAATGGCTTGGTTATGGCTGTGTTCCCAACTCTCACTTATTTCCAGCACTCGGAGCAGTTATATGTCTCTGCATTCACTACTAGTTGCCTGTGAATGTTTTTCAATGAGTCCCTTACTATGTGAGGGCAGGTTAAAAAAATGTACTCTTTAATGCCGGGCCTCTACCTCTAATTCAGAGATGAGTATCCTCTGACAGTCCTCTCATTATCACCAGGATGTTATGGGACAGAATACATGTGATAATCAACTTTCATTGTCACTTTGGTTTGACTTGGAATCACCCAGATGTGTGAAGTATATTTCCATTCCAGTTTAAGTAAATGAAAAAGACCCATAATGTACGTGGCTACCACTTTCATTGGGATAGTGTGATAGTTTGAATGAGAATGTCCTCATAGGCTAAGATGTTTGAGTACCTGGTTGGCACTCGGTGTTGCTGTTTGTGTAAATTTTGGAGGTGTGGTCGTGCTGGATGTAGTATGTCACTAGGGGAGAGCACTGAGGTTTCAAAGGGCTATCTCACATTGGCTTTCTCATTGCTTGTGTTCAATTAAAGATGTGAGCTCTCCCATAGAAGCATGGGGATGGAGGATGAGATAGGAGGTTTCCAGAGGGGAAAGAGGGAAAGGGGATAACATTTGAAATGTAAATAAATAAAATACCCGAGTTAAGGAAAGAAAAAAAAAAAAAAAGATGTGAGCTCTCAGTTGTAGTTCCTTCTTGTTACCACAATTCCTAGCCATGATAGACTCATCCCCCTGGAACCATGAATCCCAATCAAATTGTTTTTCTATGTTATCTTACTCTTGGTATTTTATCACAACAATAGAAAAGTAATTAATACAGTAATTTACTAGAGGCTTCCATTGCCTGCACTCTGCTTCTTGATCTACTCAGACGTGAAGCAACCCAGCTGGGGTGAGCCCTACACACATTGCCCTCCTTGCCAAATTGTCCTACCTAGTGTTTCTTCTATAAGATATTTGATTGCAAAAATGGAAAAGTAACTCCCTTTACACACACATACTTAAAAGACTGCATTGGGATGTTATGTAAGACAGAAGAAATAAAACATAGAATGTATTTGCTGTAGAAGGTTGTTCCTCATTAGTGAAAGAAGGGGCATAATATAAAACAGATTTTAACTTTCAGGTAACATTGAAACCCATTTTTATCCACCATGATTCAAATTCTGGTAACACTGACCCTGGCTCTGCACATCTGGATGAGGTATGACATCTAATCTTTCGCATTCTTGATGAGAAGTGTCACAATCTTGGAAGGATTCAGAATTTCTCTCTGACAGGAATAAAATGAACCACATAAAAGGCTGCATGGGATTTGGGGCATGAAAATCAGTCAGCTTTGACGTGAAAGCCATGATTGACTTAATAAGGAACACTTAGTGTGGCTTCATGCTCACCGGAGGAGCTGCAGAAGAGTTGCTGTTCGTTCTTCAGTAATCTGCCATTACCCATCCTCAGAAATCATGTCTCAGACTTCTACAGCTCATGCTGGGGCACCAGACAAGCTAAAAACCAACAAAGAATACAAAAAATAATCTCATAAAATGTCCAGAGCAAAAGAGAGAGGCCCACAGAAGACAACTGACTTTTGAAATACAGCCCATCACCAGCATTCCATTCTTCTCCTTTTAGAAGTGATTTTTTAATTCCAATAATAAACTGTCTCCCGATGACATGTACATTTTTATCATCAAAACCCACAGGCAAATGTTTTCCACTTTATATACATTTTCTAGAACCCTAAATATATGGAATAAAAATGTATACTATTTTAAATATTTTTATGTATAGATCTTGACTTTTAACTGAAAGATAAATGTTTTTGAATTGTCTCCATTATTTTAAATTCCTATTGTATCACAAACATTGAAAATGAGAAAACCTTACCTTTCATTTTAAGTCTTCTTCTCTGTGGAAACTACTATATTAAATGCATTAACCCTAATGACTTTTGGTAAATATTGATTGAATTTAATTAAAATGAAGTATAGCCTTTCTTGCTGTGTGAATTCAGAATTAAAGGCAGTGACCTGCACAGTGAAGTCACGGAGCTTAGAGAAATGTCTTGGGGACAGCAAATCCTATCCATGATGAAATGACAATTGGGTGGTTTCCTTACCTAGAATACAAGAAGAATAGGATTCAAAAGGGAATAACACATGATCACGAATCTCTGGGTTTCTGTAACTTCTGACTTTATTCCACTACAGTAGTGAATTATGTGCATAAACTATGGCTATGTCTTCCTGCTGTGTTCAGACAGCCTGATGCCTGTTTCCCCCAAACTCTACCTCTCACATATATCTTATACTGACTCACTCTTAGTTCTTAACTCTTTTTCTCACTTGCTTCCCTCCAGCATCCTTTACTCACAATGAAACCTAAAATTATTGTTGGGATTACAAAAAAGAAAAGGTAAGAAAAAAAAATGTTTGCCCACAGGACTCTCCCTAAAAGAACAGCTCATCAGCACTCTTTTGAATTTATGTAGCATGACACTCAGTGGCAGGCCATTCCTACAGTCTAGCCTTCCTCATACTACAAAGCATATGTGCATGATGACTGCACATACGAGATTCTTCTGTCTTGTCACTAAGGGAAAATAGATTCTCTTCAGTAGACCTATCTGTTATTTGAACAGGAAGCTCCAGAGAGGCAGCTTTCTTTCATGAGTTCAGCCATATTACGGAGGGCCTTTTTATGATGTGACTCTCTTAAAGATGTCTCCTGTTTTTAATCTTTACAAACTTGGTTCTCCAAGTTAGACTTCAGTATAATTATTGCTTTGGTCTTCATTACTGCCTTAAATAAGATGAGAAAACACTTGTTAACATAGCCTTAAAAATGTATAAAGTAGGTTCAAGATACTGTAATATTTACTAATCCTGTGGACACTGTTGGTTTCCTAGCCATCCTGCCTCTGGCTATCACTCTTAGACACTACTTCTTGACTCAACTTTTGATTCACCTCCTCACTTCAGAACAACATATTAGGGAGGCTATAAAGCAAACACAAACAAAATGTTAAAAAGACAATACAAATTTCATAAGTAGAGGATCAGGTAGTAGCAGCTTGCTTTCTTTTATTCTCTGATTTTAATGTTACCATGCCAAGACATTTTAACAAAGAATGATTTAGACAAACAGTACTATAATAGTTGTCATCACTTCCAATGCCATAGCAAATGATAAGAATGTTCTAGTCTCTGGGGTGGAGAGATGGCTCAGTGGTTAAGAGCACTGACTGCTCTTCCTAAGGTCCTGAGTTCAATTCCCAGCAATCACATGTTGGCTCACAACCATCTGTAATGGAATCCATGGAGCAAAATGTAAAGGACCTTCCATGTGAAGAATAGTGAAATGTTTGAATGTCTGACAGCACTGTACTGCTTGTGCAACAATGTGCATGGCAGTCATGAGTCACATGTCATGTCTGCACCCCCTTCTTCGAAGGATTTGGGAAGCTATGGTTAGTCTTGAGAAAATGAGATCAAGCTATAGGATGTTTTGGAAGTAAATGACTCCTGAAATCTGGAGAGAAGAGGGAGGAGTCCATGATGATTTCCAAGTTTCTGTTTTGTGTGCTGGATGGATAATAGGGTCGTCGTAAAGAATCTATTACACAAGAGGGGAAGATTTATGAGGGGGCATAGTGAGTGCCTGGGGAGCAATCATATTGAAATATTTTGTTCCACAAATATCAAATGTAACTCCAAATCAGTGTTTCTCAGCTCTGAAGCAGGAGAAATTTCACCCTTGTGGGACACTGAACCATCTGTAATATTTTGGCTGGACAGAGTACTTCTAACAGCTAGTAGGAGGAAGTTGGAAACAATGATGCTGCAAAAAGCCTGGCTTTGACACAAACCTAGATATAACAGGGAAGAGGAATTCTTATTGAGAAAATACCTCAATCAGTTTGGCCTGAAGATAAGGCTATGTGCTAGGCTTTGATTAATAATTGATAAGTGAAGGCTCAGCACACATCAGATGGGGTCACTTCTGGGCAAGTAATGTTGGTTCCTATAAGAAAGCAATTGAGTAAGCCCAGGGGAGCTGGGCAGTAGGTAGTAACATGTCTTCTATGGCCTCTTCGTTATTTCCTGCCTCCAGGTTCCTGTCTCGAGTTCCTACACTTCCCTGACTTCTTAGATGATGGGCTGCAGTATAGAGCTGTAAGATAGATAATCCTTTTCCTCCCCAAGCTGATTTTGGTCACTATGCTTTATCACAGCAATGGAAACTTAACTAAAGTACTATATGTGAGTGAGAGGAGGAGAAAGTTTCAACCAGAGCTGAGTGAGACACCTGGAAGGATATTGACTTTGGGTAAATTACACCTCATTCAAATCTCACTTCGCCAACCGTTTGTTGTGTTGCCATAAGAAAGAAATTTCTCTCCTCGGAGACTAAAAATTATATATTTGGAAAATTGGAAACAATCTCCATGTTGAAAATTCACCATAAAACGCTGCATATTGCACTGGCAGGTGCGTAATAAACTATTAACAAATGCCTCCTCTCCTCATCTATATTTAAAATAACTAACAGCATTAATTAAAATGGGGCCACAAAATATAAGAAACAACATTTCTCATTATTTTATGTTGTGATGTCTAGTTCAGGAGCATTTTCTAGGCATAAGAAATCTATGAGGTTAGGAACAAATTTCTCCAATTTCCGTCAAAACTCAAACCCACTTCTGATGTTTCTAGGCCTCCTGACTGAAGTCCATGCTTTTCTGCTTGATCAGTACTTGGGTGTGGTTATATGTCTCACTTTGTATCTACGGCTCCAACTCACAAATTCTCAGGATTTAATCATCCTTCAAATTCATTTTATAAGAGATTTTGGAAACAGACACACAGGTAGTTCAAACTCCTGCTGTCATCTTCCAAGTCAGAGATCGCAACAGTACACAACCACACCAAGTTCAAAGCGCATTTAAGTGTAAAGCATCTTCCCATTAGGCCTTCATTTTAATAATTATTGCCTTCTTTAATTTATGAGTTCTTTTCATATGTCTTACCGGTAGACCCTGTAGTATTTCTTTTCCCTCCTCATTCTCATTACTATGCCTCTTTCTACTTTCCTGCCCTTTGTACATCTATAACAAACAAAGTGAGGACTATGTAGGCAAAGCTGATGCACCTTTTTGTACAGCCTCATCTCCAGGGGCAGTTTCTGTTCCCTGTCTCCGTCTCCATAATGCTCTACGAAATGCTATTGGATGGTTGAGCTTTAGATTATGGTTTCTCATTAGGTTTTCATTTAAATGTTCACATTTTTCTCGACTAAATATATGCACTGCCATCCATTTAGAGATGCTACATGTTCTGAGTCTTCACTTCTGGGATGGTCATTTTCCTGGAGACCCCACTTTCTTCTTTATTTAAGAGACTCCATTTCCAGCAAAAGGCCAGGAGTAGAGAAAAGAAAGTACCCCGTTGCAGTTAATTACCACTTTCTTTAGCCATAAGATTCAGAGAGTCGATGTTTAAAATAGAAAATAAGTCATTGTGTTTTCAGAAGAAATGAATTCATCAGTGTCATCTGCACCTGAAAGGATGTCACCTTTTAGAGAGAGAAGTGGACTCAGGAGCCACATTTGGACACACCTTAGATACTTAGCACAATTGTTTTAAAAAAAAATTGGGATATGTTCAAGTAATTATGATGAATATTAAGTGTGTCAAATGTGTTAGAAATTAAAATTATTCTCATGAGCCGGTGTTCTGTGTATGCCTGCTGAATATCTGTTTTTAAGACATTGACGATAACCATGCATCTCCGTGTCTCATTACACCTTCCTTAACAACAGCATAGCTGAAGTTCTGTTTGAGAGAATGTTGCTAGACTTCCACGTTCTTTCCATTCTACACCGTAACATCTTAGTAATAGAAATAAATCTATTTTCTTTCAAACATATTCTACATTTATGTCAATATTCAACAAGTAACTATTCATTAAGAAATGCATTGATACTTTTAATGGTATGTGACTATGTGTGTGACTCTGTGTGCACATGCACCTGTGCAGGTGTGTGTGTGTGTCTTGTCTTTGTCTTGTAACGTGTGTGTGTGTGTGTGTGTGTGTGTGTGTGTGTGTGTGTGTGTGTGTGTGTGTGTGTGTGTCTTATCAGATGAGAACTGAATTAGAGCTGGTTGTGAGTTATTATAGGTTGATATTGGGTGCCAAACTTGGGACCTTTGAAGTGACTCATATGCTCTTAACTACTGAGTAATCATTCCAGTCCCAATAGTTTAGATCACAATTCTATCGCTCCTTCCTTTCCCCAATCTGCACCTAAGATACTTAAGTATTCTCATAGGTGAATATGGGAGAGCCTGTCCTTCTAGGCTGGCCAAATATCTCCAGGTGTCACCTCATACTTAACTAGATAGTCATTGTCAATACCCATTTCCTGGGGACTTGAAAGCACATCAATACAGAAAATTACAAGCCATCTAATAAAATGTCTAATCATCTTAGTAACTTTCCTCCAAATGTACTTTCTATAGGTTTCAGATCCAGCCATGTGAGATTTGCTCCTCTTTATGCAAAGTTAGGACATTAATAAATAATACCACCTTTCATAAGCAACAGAGACCAAGGCCAATATAATGTCTGCTTAAATGTTTTCTTATTATAGCTGGAAAGATGGATTAGCAGTTCACAGCACTGGCTGCTCTTCCAGAGGACCTTGGTTCAGTTTCCCACATGTTGGCTCACAATCATCTTTAACACCTGTGTCTCGGGACCTGCTGCACTCTTCTGATTTTTGGAGGACACCAGGCACACATGTACACAGCTACACATGCAGGCACAATATCCACACACATAAAAGTAAAACTAAAATCTACTAATAACAATACTTACTTATTAAAATGAGAGGAGAATGAGTGTTGCTCTGACTGCTTAGCTATGCCAACTGAGAAATTTGACTTTTTCATTGTACATGAGAAGATGTCAAATTCAAGATGAGTTTATTCATGAGGCTACTATTGCTACCATACAGGTAAATTGTTGTTTTTATGGGAATTACTATCTTTATCTTAGGATATTGTATCTACGTTGTATGTACAAAGGTAACTTTGTATATTAAAAGGTATCTAATTTTTTAAATTATCTTTAATCTTATTTTACATTACAGTTCCTCATTCATCCCATTTCTCCTCCTGAGTCTCCAAGAGGATGTCCCCACTCCTACCCCTACCCTACCAGACCTCCCCACTCCCTTGGGCCTCGAGACCCTCAAGGGTTAGGTACATCTTCTCTCAATGAGGCCAGACCAGGCAGTATATACGCCAGGGGCCTCATACTGGCTTGTGTATGCTGCCTGGTTGGTGGCTCAGTGTCTGAGACGTCTCGGGGGTCCTGATGCTGCTGGTCTTCCTATGGGGTTGCTCTTTTTCCAGCCTTTCCCTAATTCAACCAAAGGGGTTCCCAGCTTCTATCCATTGGTTGGGTGCAAGTATCTGCATCTATCTCAGTCAACTTCTTGTTGATTCCTGTCTGTAAACACACCATAGCATCAGTAATAGTGTCAGGCCTTGGCGCCTCCCCTTGAAATGGATCCCAATGTGGGCTTGTTATTGGACCTCCTTTTTTTCAGGTTCTTGTCCCTGCAGTTATTTTAGACAGAAACAATTCTGGGCCAGTGTTTTTGACTGTGGGATGGGACCCCCGTCCTTCCATTTGATGCCCTGTCTTTCTACTGGAGGTGATCTCTCTAAGTTCCCTCTCCCCACTGTTGGGCATTTCATCTAAGATCCCTCTCTTTGAGTCCTGAGAGTCTCTCCTCTCCCAGGTCTCTGGCACATTCTAGATAATCCCCCCAGCTCCTGCCTCCTACTTGTTTCCATTCATTCTGCTGGCCCTCAGGGCTTTACTCCGGTTCTCCCTACACCCAATACCTGCTCATGATCCCCTTTTCTGCTCCTTGTAAGGAACTGACAAGAGTGAAAATACCTGGGAGCATAAAGATAGATGGTATTGAGTCACATGGAGAAACTTTAAAAGCTTGGAACCCTCATAAATACGATCAGAGAGAAGGACATGGGGGTGGGTTTTTTCTTTTTGAAGAGAAAATAGAAAACATGACCTGATTTTGACCACCTTTGTAAGAAAAAGTCAATCAGCCTGCTTACTCTAGAACCTCCAGAAAAGACTACATCTTGTCTCAGACTGTGAGTTTAGGTTAAGAAGACCATGTCAAACTTCTGTCCTAATAAGCTTCTAGATGGCATGCTATATTCTTTTAAACTACTAAGTGTGGCCTGTGGGCAGCAGCAAATATAAACCCAATGTAGATACAAAAAGGGAAGTTGAGGGGACTCAATGCGTGGCATGTACGATGCTTAGCACAGAACAAAGTCTTTGTCAGCACTTTTTTTTTCACTAGGAAATGATGGCCCAATATATGAGAATGCTCATCCTCAAACAGGAAGAACAGGATGTGAATGCATGGGTCCTATAGAAAAACAAGGAAAGTGACCCAAGAGATTCACAGTGAGAAAGGAACTGAGAATTTTTTTTTTTTGAGGCTCAGAATTACCTACAGTTCTTAGGTAAGATTTGGGTCCCAGAATCATGGGGAGCACCCAGAGGCCCAAGGTAAGCAGAAGAGTGTGCTAACATAGATCAGTACCATCTAGAGCAGCCTGTGAAGCCAGAAAGATGGGGCATGAGCTCCTGGGCTTCATTCCCAGGGAGAACCAGCTTGTGCTTCCTGTAAAGTGAAGAGCAGCAGCAGAAATAAACTTCTGTGCTTCAGTGCCATCAATAGAGCCTCTTGAGACAGTGCAATGGAGTATGAGAGTGTGGCCTTCTGCACTTTTGTAGAGGGTGGATCAATGTTTAAGCACTGTAAAGGGAGACATCACACATTTACTCCTATATCTCTTGGCATTTTCAATGGTCATTGTATTTCTGCATCCTTGATAAAATCAGTTGACACACACTTTTCCTCATAATAGATTTAGATTTATATATTTTAGGGGGATGAGCATGTACTAATTCAAATTGTTTTGAGATTGTTTTATCTACAGAGAGAGAGAGACAGACAGACAGAGACAGAGACAGACAGAGAAAGACAGAGACAGACAGAGACAGACACAGACACAGAGACTGCACTGAACTGTGGAAGGAAATCTGTGTGGACATTATATAATGACCTACAATGAAGAGAATGTGAAACTGTCAGAATCAAAGTCATGAGCTGTCCATAAAATACAATCTATATTATTTTTAAGATAAAAAAATAGTGTGGTTATGCCTGGGAAAGTAAATTTCTCTAGGAACCTAAGTTATCTAAGAAATGAACAATGAGGACTATGCGAAGGCGAGGGCTTTGTCTCCAGTCATGGAACAATTGGTGAGACATAGAGGCCATGACTGTTCTGATTCCTACTCTGCTGCTCACTGTAAAGAGTCCAGATCCAGGAGAGAAGTGAAGACATTTCTGTACACACCACAGGAGAATATTTAGACATCAATACAGTGATTTGTATATAATAGAAGTCATGAACTAACAACCACACAGCCAACTCAGGATGTATAATTCCATAATCTAATCCCTTAGAAACAGGCCTTATGCTGGTGGATGGGGCAACTACAACCCTGTATGGGTGATCATCCTTTCTAAGGGCAAGTTGCCATTCAAGGGAAAGTAGGCCTGGAGATCAGTTAGTGTCCTATAGAAGTGAACAAAAATACAGGCCCAGAACCTGAAAAACAATGTTTCCACTAGACTCAACAGCCTTAGGAGTGTTACAGTTTTATAAAGAAATGTAGCCTCAGGGATCTTTTAGAGTCTCATTATAAAACCATAGGTAAGGTATAGTAAAGGGGTCTTTTGCAAAGCTACTTAGGTATTTATAAATTAAACAACCAAATCATATTTCAGAAGCACAGAGGATTCCATGAAATCTATATTCATTAATTATTTCTCACCATTGTATAGCATTTTTTAAATGCATTTTCTCTAAATTCTATAAAGAACACTTGATTTTAAAAATAATGTTATATTTGAAATCAACGAAGCATATAGATCCCTAAGACTAGTTTCTCCCAGTCCCCAAAGAAGGGCTTCATGAAGACTAGAATGACGTCTTAATGTACATTCAAACTGTCTCACCAGCAACTTCTTTCAGGACCACAGAACACTGTTCCCTGGGATTGTGGGCACACAGCGCCACCTTATGGAAATCTATGAAATTGCTTTGTCTCTGCGACTAGATACCGTATTACCCTTTTCTGCTAGGCATAGAAGTTAACCCAAAATTAAAACAACTTCTAAATTTCCCTTCTTGAATTCAAGCACTAAAACATCCCATTAGAGAGATGCACACATCCATGATGTAGAAAAAGAGCAACGTGGGCTCCCAATTCTGCCAGTTTATCTCTCAAGACTTACACTGAAAACCCCTGAAATAAGGGGAGAGCAGGAGATAATCTGGCGAAGGCTTCCTGGAGGAGGAAGTAAGCCACAGCAATAACAACCATCATGTACAGGCATGACATGGCTTCTTTCTGAAGGCTTTTTGTGTTTATGGACTTAATGCTCAGAAAACATTTGTGATTATGCAGAGAAAGCTGAACTCCGATTCCAGGAAGACTGGATCCCAAATTCCCTCAGCTGCAACTGCTGGACCCACCATCTCAATAGTAGTTTGCATTCTAGATATGTTAAAGCATGCTTGAGACATGCTAAAATCCAGACTAATTCCCTAGCAAGGAAGCTACTTTTTTTTTTTTTTTTCCATCTTTATTAAATTGGGTATTTCTTATTTACATTTCAAATGTTATTCCCTTTACTGGTCTCCTGTCCATCAGCCTCCTAACCCCTTCCTTTCCCCTTCTATGAGGATGTTCCCCTCCCGATCCTCCCCCCATCACTTCCCTCCCCCCAACAATCACGTTCACTGGGGGTTCAGTCTTGGCAGGACCAAGGGTCCTTTCCACTGGTGCTCTTACTTGGCTATTCATTGCTACCTATGAGGTTGGAGCCCAGGGTCAGTCCATGTATAGTCTTTGGGTAGTGGCTTAGTCCCTGGAAGCTCTGGTTGGTTGGCATTGTTGTTCATATGGGGTCTCGAGCCCCTTCAAGCTCTTCCAGTCTTTTCTCTGATTTCTTCAGTGGTGGTCCCGTTCTCAGTTCAGTGGTTTGTTGCTGGCATTCGCATACAACAACAACTATTATAACAACAACAGCATCTTAACCACTTGATATGAATTTCTTGAGCTAGGAAAGATGTCATTTAAATTTCAGTAATCACTTTCAGTTTTAATAATTATAACCTTTTTGAAACTTAATTTTGATTGTATTTGGTATATGTAAGTCCAGGTTACAGAAAAATGAATAAAATATTCTGCATATTTTAAATTAATTTAAATCACACTGAAAAATTAGAATATCTAGGAAGCTACTTTCACTTAGTAGAATCATTGCCAATGGAAAAGGATATTTAAAGCAAGTTATCAGAGCTGTCAGGTAAAGCAGTGAGAATCTCAAAGGCCATGTACAACAAGAAAATTAAGACTGTAAAAGTAAAAGTCAGTTATCAGAAATGGTGGCTACAGGATTACTGTGCCTCTAGAGTCTAAAGATTGGGAGAGGAGGATAGTGAGAGGCATTTTCTATAAAATGATGAGCTCTAGACTACACAGGAAAGAGGAGAATGCCTACCCCAGAGGGATTCAAGAATGGAAACTAGCTTTCAACTTGCCAAGTTCTGTGACCTGACAGGTCACATTTATAAATTGAGCATTCCATGTTAACTTCAGATGATGATATTCTGTAATTGGGGAAGTCTTTGTATTCTGCACAGATTGTCAAAGAAAAAGGCAGAAGGAGAAGAAGCAGAAGAAATGAGAGTGGGAGTCAGAGGAATTAGCTAGCATGTCCCAGCAAAAGAAGATTGTAAAAGTGTCAGATAGACCACAAAATTGGTGGCAGGACATTACCACAAGATTATCTGTGTTTCCTAAAGTGTTCCAAACACATGAGTATCCATTAATTGTTCAGAGTACAATTAAGAAAGTAAGACAAAAGAATGCACTCTGTGTTCCATTTATATGAACTATTGACATGGGAAAAAATCTCTTACATCATCAGTAGTCATGGCTGTCTTAAGATTCAGATGGCTCCATGGTATCCTCATTGTGTGAGCTGGAGTGAACCTCTTCCCTTAAATCAGCATGTTAAGATGGATAACATGTGGTGTAAAGAGAAATGAGGTCAAAGTCCTATGCTGTGAGAGTGTAGGTACAGTCAGTGCAACACCATTGTGAGGGAACATGGCATGTCAAAGATGAAAGGTATCATCAATGATGTTCGGAGAAATGGGCAGGCTTTCCACAGCTGGGATGGAGGATACTGGGAGTCAGTGTTACGAAGTGAAGGAAAGCATGAGACACGCAAGGACGAGCAGAGAGTAAGACTCGTAATACGTGGGCTTTCTGTTTAAACAGAGGCTGTAATCTGGTCTCAGAATAACTCAGATGTTACCTTGGGAAGGAGGCATGTCAAAATAACTTTAGAATTATGGATGTGTTTCTGTCTTATTCACACAGGAGAAAAACTGACATAAATCTTAAGGCTAGTTCTGACCACTTTTATCATCTTTTCAAGTAGGTCCATGATGCTGAAGCCAACGGAAAAGAAATGATATTTTTGTCCTTTACAAATGATCAGCAGTTCAGAAGCTGAGGGCCAACCTAGATGAGAGTGCTCACAAACCATGACTAACTCAGCTGCACACAATGGATGGCATTTGAATGAGTTGTGCATCATCTGTAAAAGCGGAAGTGCCTAATTAGTCTCGAGCTCTTAACTGACAAAACCTCCTGATTCAGAAGCCAGCAAAGTGGCTAAGTAAGTATTAAGTGAGGTGCGTTGATCATCACTATCCCCCCCCACACAGTGGCATACACTCCTACAAACAGTAGCTCTAAAGGGGATATTCTCTTTCAATGAAATATCGTGAAGTGTGTTGAGGTGATTAGTCAGAAGAGTGAGATGGCCAGCCATCCGTTACACACCTGACAGCATACATGCACTAAAGTAAATAAACATAAAATAGCCATCCACCATTTTCCTGCAGTGTCTTTTTTCCAGGGATGCTCTGAGCCAGTCAGGAAAACCTATCTCTGAATTATGGCATTGAAGCAGGGTAAATTCCATACATGTTTTCCCAAAAACACAGTGTTGACAGTGTACGTTCAGCAAATGGGACTTCTGCTTAACATATTCTGAATTCACATAGATCCCCAGTATTTCCTGAATATAGTGGGTGAGTGGACATTTTAAATATGTAAAAGGAGTAAACGACTCTTCCCATACACAGTAATATCACAACCACCACTCTTCTGCCTACAAAATACATTGGAGTTTACATTTCTGGGAAGCCATACGACCAAATCTTATTTGGATTCTGTCACTTTCACCTTAAAACATCTGCATTTCCAGTATGGGATGATGCACATCTGTAAACCCAACCCTGGGGATCCTGAGCCAGGCGGAACAGAAGATCAGAGCATGACCCTGTATGAAGAGCAAAGGTTAAAACCAATGAAAAACAGATTAATAAAATGTCTCTGTCCAGGTTTAAAACTTAGAGTCCCATTACCAAATGAGCTGCATGGCATCTAAATGAAAGCTCTCAGCGGCAAAGATTAAAGAGTTGACTGCCAGGAGTTGCTGGTGAGAAACGAGTTCCAGATTGATGAAAAGGTGGTGGAAACCCTGAGCTGTTCACGCAATTCCTCTTCACCAGCCTCATCCTACTTTGGGTGGCATTCTCATGTACTTTCATATAGAAAGAGAAAACAAAAATAAATAACACTCTAAACTTGTAAACTGCATTATTAACATATAACAATTGCACATGTTTGTGGGAGTGGTGTCAAGTTTTAATATTTGTATCCACATGAGGGAAATAAGCTCATAAAGATGCAGAAAGAAACCTTGACAGTGGCACATGACTGTGTCATGTTGGCTAAAATATTTCACCTCTGAGCTCAAGTTGTCACTGCTTACCAATAGTGATTAATGTAATGAGTTATATGCATCGACAGCACAATAGAAGATTGAAATAGTAATACAGGATTGATTGGCAAAATATTTAGTAGAAGTTGGCACAGTCACCTCAAAATAGTGGAAATAGAGATTTTAGTTCACAAAAGTGTGACATAAAGATAGGTAAATGATGCAACTTATTAACAGTGCTAATGATCCTATAAATGGAAAAACACAAATATACCAACACGAGTAGCTTGTCATGAGTTCTGTATGTATGCTGTCATCCCCAGAGCAATCAGTAGGATAAAGACAGAGTATTTCAAAGCCCTTTAGATAAACCAAAATAGATATTGTACAAGGTGGATCAGTGAATAAAAGTGCTTGCTGAATAAGCCATGAAACATGAGTTCAACCTTTGAAAAAAATCACATAAATATAAAGAGAATAAATTTACAAATTGTTCATTAACCTCCAATGCATGCTCCAGTCCCACACACATCAAAAGTAATTTTTAAAACAAAGCAAGTTGAAGAAAAAAGTAAATTTGAGAATGATAGGCAATTAGCAATGGATGAAAAAAAAGAAGTAAAATGAAAACATTAACTAAATAGCAGACTAAATCCTAAATTATCAATTTGCATTATACATAATAGCTAACTAAATTAAGGAGTAAGTACAGTATAGAACCACAACAGCATTAGATCATTTTATTTATTACATATATACTACATATAAATATATAATATCATGTAAGATTTATATCATATATTATATTTTTAAAAACTCATTCAAATATAATAGAATTTAAAATGTCAATATATTGCACTCATATTTTTATCTACATAAATAAGCAAATTAATGTTAGATATAGTATCCTTGGAGCAAACATGATTACCAGGAACAGTGAAAACACATTACATAAATGACTAAAAGACCAAAACGTACTGTAAATGAACATTTCTGAACACAAACATAATTAGCTAAATTATTAGTACATGAAACAAGAACAGAAGGTATAAAAAAGAAAAAGAAAAGTCTGCCATGTTCAACAGATCTTCGAAATTCTGTTTTGTTCAGTAACTAAAAATTTATTATCAATAACAACCATCCATAATCAAATGGATCTTTTCCTTATTTTAGTCTTGTTACAATGTATATTTCACAAACCACCAAGGCCAGCCTTTAAGTGTGCAGTCCAGTGATCTTTAGTGTATACAAGGCACCTGCTGTTATTGTCACATTCTAATTTTAGAACAATATTGTCACTGGAAACAAAATTTTAAAAATTACCAAAAACGTTGAGCTACTTGTAGCTACCACCATCACACCTGTGACTGAAATTTGGCAACTTTGACTGCTGGTTTCCCAGTAGTTTTACCAACATTGAACACAGGGTATAAATGTATCAAAGCTTGGAGTCTTTTACTATTTAGTTTCCAAGATGTATCATATGCTTGGATTTTACTTCTCTTCTTGATATATAGTGTTCTGATATATGAAGAAGGCACATTCTAGTTATTCATTCTTTAGAGAGCAGTCATTTGTCTTTTCCTAAGTGCTTGGGCATGGAATAATGGTGTGATAGGCCTCTGTGTGCACATGCTTTTATATCTCTGCCCTGTCATTTTGACTAAATGTCTGGGTAAGAGTTGAACTGATAGGTCATATTGTAAATCTTACACATTTGAGTTTGTTTGTATGATTTGGTTTGATTTAGTTGTTAACGTAGAGTTTTTCTTCAAACATCTGATCTTGTGACAAGACCATAGAGAATCTTCTAGATGCATTCATCCCAATACTATTGGCCATTTGGACCCCAAAACAGCTATTAATGGAACAAAACACAAAGCCATAGGCATGTGTATAGGTGTGTGTGTGTGTGTGTGTGTGTGTGTGTGTGTATACACATACCATTGAGATTTGTTTGCTGTTGTTTTAGTTTTTTGTTGTTTTGGTAGCTTGACTGTGTAGTTGTAAACATGATGCTGTAGAAACAGAATGTATTCTGGTTCCCTTGAGAAGGTTGTGCAACAAGTGAGACACTGATTTTCCTTCTCCACTCAGATGAGGGGGACTGCTGTTAGCTTTCTGCCAGGATTGTTAATATGGCATGGTCATAAACTATGGTTTTAGCTCCCACTACCAGCTCTAAGATCTAATGAGGCAGTATGAGACAAGACAGACCAGAAGTCTACACGTACACACACACACCACCCACACACACACACACACACACACACACACACACACACACACACACACACACACACCAGAGAGCATGCCCTATTCACCCATTTTCAGTGACACCAACTAAGATAGTTAGGCTGCCCATCTTCATAAGCATGTGAGCCAGTCTTTTACTTCCCCCTTTTTACTGTCTGCAGATGTACTGGACATCTGACCTGACATGCTCTAGCAGAGCAAGGAGACAATAGTAGTTGATGTGGACAGAAAGATGTATGTGAAAAGTATGTCGGATCTATTGTTTACCCCACTGTGAGCTATGAGCAAGGATCCGTTTTGACAGGATTATATTGCTGGATTCTGATAAAAGAGAAATGGAGAAAGGTTCAATTTAACAAAATTTGTCGAGCAAGAAAGAAAACAACCTGTATCTGATCAGCATTCTACATCTCCTTCATAGCCAGATTAAGTTTACAACCATAGGAAAAGAAATGGCACACGACAGCCAACTACTTAGTTGGAGTCAGCATCACCGTTGGGTAGACACGACCACATCAATGCTTGCCTAAAGCTGGGCTGCTGTGATTGGCTGAGTCTCAGCTAGTTTGCTAGGTTAGAGGAGCACCATTTTTCCACATTAAGCTAGGCTACAGTTCACTGTGCATCATCCAAGTGCTGGAGTCAACAGAGAGCAAATATTTTTCAGTGTAATCATTCCCTGGGAATGTAATTATTTACCTAATCTTCATACCACACATTAACCTGAGGAATAAATACCGACTAGAGTAGTTAAATGGGATGCACAGAGTCTCGTAGTGTAATAACCAAAATGTAATAATCAAAATAAAAATAGCCTTTACACTAAAAATAAGAAAAATCAAACTTGAATGAGAATATTTCATAAGCAGAAGACATATAGGATTAAATATGATGTTGAAATTACCTGACATATTTCAAAACAGTTGCTATAAAAATAAACAGGCAAAAATCCCTGGAACAAATGTAAAACTACAAGATCACCACAAAGAAACACAAATGTTTTCCAAAGCTTACAATAGAAATTATAGGATTAAATAGCACAATGTAAGAAGATAAAAATTTGTAGGATGGGGTTTATAATAGATTGAGATAAAAAGATGAAATTGATGAACGTGAGGACAGATCAGTGGATTTCACACACTTTCAACAACGCAGAGAAAGTAAAGCACAAGTCAATTGAACAGAGTCTAAGGGATGCATTGAGCAATTACAAAACCTGTCATGTGTGCCATTCAAGTGTCAGGTGGAGAAAAAGAGAATAGGACTGAAGAAATATTTAGTAAACAATGACTTCACACTTCAAAAACTTGGCAAAGAAACATTTTTTAAAAGATTCAGAAAGCTGGTAAACAAAATAAGATAAACACAAAGAAATGCGTGCCAAAGCACATCATAATTCAACTTCTGAATACAGAAACAAAGAAAACGATGCTAAACACAGTCAGAAAGTAATGAGGTTAGAGGGAAATTCAAAGTCAGGCAACATCCATATCAGTGTCTTCCTGTTTCTATGACAAAACACTTGATAAGAACTTAAACAATGGCTCCTAGTGCAGGGCTACTTCATCATGGCAGGGGTGCTTGGTGAGAGGAGCTTGCAACAGCTGGTCACATTGTATCTGCTGTCAGGAAGTGGGTAACAAGCCATGCCTATTACAGCTGGATTTCTCTTTCTTCATTCAGTGCATGATCACTGGGATCTATTTGACTGCCTGTATTCAGCAGGGACCTTTCACCTCAATTAGCCATACATACATACATACATACATACATACATACATACATACACACACACACACACACACACACACACACACACACACACACACACACACACACACCCTCACAGAGTGGCTAAGAGGCACATCTTTTAGCTGATTCTTGATCTTTTCAAGTTGAATTTAAATGTTAACGATCACAATAGATTTCTAAACTAAATGAAGAACTCTCAACAGTGAGTACTACACTCCAGTGTCAGGAAGGAAGGAAGACATTCTCAGATGAAGATAAACTGAGACTGATTTTCTAGCAAGCAAACCCTTAAAGAATGATGAACATGTAAAAGAATATGGCCAGAGAAAGAATTTCAAACATCAGAATGAGTAAATTTCAATGTAATTAGCCATACTTCATTTTATGCCTCTTAAATCTTAGTTTCTAAAGCAAAAGATCATGCCATCATGATATTTAATATACGTGTTAACATAAATTTTCTTTTAAGTAAAGATACTAAAGCTTTCTAAACCAAGTTTTCCACACTCAAAATGTTGAAATGCCAGCTTATCAGTCATTTGAGTTAGCCATGGTAACTGTGTGAGACAACATATGTATTCATTTGTCTACCATAATTTTATATGTGTGTGACAGCTTGCCTTATTAAATATGCTGATTTATTATTAATAAATAGGCCATGTTCTACAGTTTAAATGTTTAGAAAAAGGATAGAGAAGGAAAGTATGCAAGATAAAAGGAAAGAATTAGAAACATTAAGAAAGGTTAGCTCCCACAAGTGAGTGTGGGGGAGCTGGCCCCACCACTTATCTCCCCTGAGGTTCCAGGATAATGTCTGCTACCCCCTTGCCCCTCACCATGCCACTTTGTAGTAGTCTGGAGAGCTGATCCCAAAATCGTGAGAACAGGAGAGTTTTCCCTGCCCCTCACCGGCTGTAACACTCAGGAGAGCAGCTCTTACACCTTGCCTGGGTATCACAGTGGAGTTGGCCCTGATGGCGAAGGCACAGGAGAGCTGGCCCTGAAGGTATGAAAGCAGGAAAGCTGGCCGAGTCTCTCACAGTCTGTAGCACTTGGGAGAGTGGGCCATGGACCTGGACCGGGTAGCACAGAGAAGCTGATTCTGGAGGTGTGGGTGCCTGTGAACCACCCGAGGGCATGAGAGTGGGAGAACTGACCCTGTGTGGGTCTGCATTAGGTCCTCTGTATATGTACTGTGGTTGTTTAGCTTGAAGTGTGTGTAGTACTCTTAACAGTGGGAGAGGGGGTGTCTTTGACTCTTTTGCCTTTTGACTCTTCAGATCCTTTTCCCCCTAGTGGGTTGTCTCCTCCAGCCTTGATATGAAGGTTTGTATTTGGTCTTATTCTAGCTTGTTATGCAGTACTCAGTTGATATCACTGGGAAGCCTGCTCTTTTCTGAAGGGAAATGTAGGAGGAGTGGATCTCAGGGAGAGGGTAGGTGGGGGAGGGGACTGTAAAGCGTGGATAGAGGAGAGGCTGTGGTTGGGATGTACTGGATGAAAGAAGAATAAATTAGAGAGAGAGAGAGAGAGAGAGAGAGAGAGAGAGAGAGAGAGAGAGAGAGAGAGAGAGAGAGAGAGAGGCAAGGAGGATAAATTGTAGGTCAAAGGTCCTAGTCCCACACTGAAAGCCTTGCTTGGGTACAGAAAGTATATTAAAGCTCCATATCCCACATTACTAGGAGTCACCCTTATAGATTTCAGGGAGTTTCCACTACACTAAGTTTCCACAAATATGCCCCAACAAATGAACCTCAATTATAGTCTTCTTTTCCCATAATTTCTTCCTCCATCCTTACCTGACCTGAGCTCTCATGTCCCCATCCCTGAATCCCCCAAGTCCACCCACAAAAATCTATTCTATTTCCCCTTCCTAGGAAGATTCATTCACAGCCCCCCTATGAACCCCTCTTGTTATTTAGCCTCTCTGGGTCTGTGGATTATAACATGATTATCCTTCATAGCTAATGTCCATTTATAAATGAGTACATACCACGTGTGTCTTTCTGAGTCTGGATTACCTCACACAGAATGACTTTTATCTAGTACTATCTATCTGTCTGAACATGGTATGCTGTCAGTTTTTAACAGCTGAGTAATACTTCATTGTGTCAATGTACTGCATTTTCTTTATCTATTCTTTGGCTGAGAAATGTCTAGGTTGTTTCTGGTTTCTGGCTACTATGAATAAAGCCTGCATGAGTCTGAGCGAGGTCCTCTGCATATCTGTTATGGTAGAGTTTGGTGTTCTTGTTGGACTTCTAACAGTGAGATCGGGGGCATCTCTGACTCTTTTGCCTGTTCTTGGGACCTCTTTCCTCATACTGAGTTGTCTTGATATGAGACTTTGTACCTAGTCTCATGGCATCTTGGTATGTCATATTCAGTTGATCTCATTGGGAGGGCTGCTCTTTTCTGAAGGGAAATTGAGGAAAATTTGATCTAGGGGAAAGCAGAGTGGGGTGTGTGTGTGTGTGTGTGTGTGTGTGTGTGTGTGTATGTGTGTGTATGTTTGGAAGGACTTGGTGGAGTGGAGGGAGGGGAAATTGTGGTCAGGATCTATTGGATAAGAGAAGAATTCATTTCAAATAGAAAGATAGAAAGAAAAAAGGAAGAAAGGAAGGAAGGAAGGAAGGAAGGAAGGAAGGAAGGAAGGAAGGAAGGAAGGAAGAATTGTGTGGGAGGCTGGCTGATGTGACAAGAGGAAGATGGAGGCCACAGATAAACACTTCTCACACAACCAGACCAAGCTTTCTGAAAAACCAAGACCATTTTATTTTATATATTTATTTTAACACGTTTGAAAATGGAAAAAGAAAAAAAAATACAGCTTGTGCCTTTCACACTCCATACAGCACCTCCCAGAAGGAAATTGACACAGAACTCCCAATGTGGTCTCTCCACCTTCAAAGCTGATTTCATCACCATTCTGCCCCTACCCTGCTTCCTGTCTCATTCACAACAAAATTATGACCTGAATTTCCTAGAGCCTAGTCTCCTATGCAATTAATAGGGAAAAGATACAACAATAACAACCTTCCTGTGGGGAAATAAAAACAGAATCAAGGCCGGTCTGTTAGAAGAGGAATACAAACGGAGCTCAGGGTTTGATAACCACCAGGAAACATTTGCATAATGATGAATATATAAACTGAAAGGCAAGGGACACTTAGAGACCCAAGCATGCAGATGGATTCATTAAACAATGTTTGTGCTCCATGGGAAAAATGCTAATTCCAGTATTTTCACTCAAAAAATGAGGAAAGAGCACTGCTTATTAAGAATCTATACAATGTGAATGTCTACAAAGGCCATTCCTTTTCAGATAAAACAGTCATTGACCATTTTCTCCCATGGGAAACAAGGTCCTGTATGAGGTGCCTCATCCTCCAGCTTTCTTTGGCCTTGAATGCAGCCAAACTAGTGGAATCTATGAGCTCTTGATTTACTGAGAGACCCTTTTTGAGAATGTAAGGTGTTGAATGATCAAGAAAAACACCTGACACTGACCTCTGGTCTGTACACATGTATGTACATAGACGCACATGCACATACATATAAAAGGACATAAATGATATTCCAGATTTGAATTTATTTCAGATATTTAATATATGTCTCAGAGGCTAAAGATGTCTGCCACTGGGACTGATAATCTGTTTCATCTTCAGAACCCAAATGGTAAAAGGAGAGAATCAACTCAGAATAGTTGGGTTTTTTTATGTTTTTAGGCCTTCATATATATGTATGCTGGCATGCTAGTGACCACACATATATACCCAAAAATAAAAAGTATAATAAACACAAAGTAAACATGAATCAATGCAAACTACTCTATCAAAAAGCAAATCCTATGATAACTGATTAAAGAAAGAATTTGACAATATTCTAATACTCATAATAAAAATCTTAAGCAAGTTAGGACTATAGCTAAATTATCTAAATTTCATATTGGAACTATACAGGAAATCTATACCTATCATGATACTTAATGATTGCACACTGAATGCATTGAGAATAAGACAGTGGCACTGCTCAGTTATTATAACACATCAGGTGGTTAAACCTGACAAATAATATTATCTGAGCAGGCAGAATTTTTATATGTAGTTCTATAGGGTCTCCTGCATGCAGTTTTGTGTGCAGTTCAGAATCTCTGGTCTTAAGTTTCATCTGGGAGAGATCAACACAGGAAGGTACTACTGTCTTCTCAAAAGTTTTCCTCACTTCTTTCCAGAATGAATAAAATTATTTGAGGTGCATAATACCCGTAATTCATTGAAATTGAGATTTATGACATGTCTAAGATTTGCATATCTTAGACATATGCAAATTGTTTATTGGTTTAAAGTGAAATAGTTGTAGATTTTGTGGAAAAACAGAATCATGACTGGCTGTGTGATCAGAACCTGGCAAATCTCTTCATTAGATCTATTTGATTTAGAGGGCCTGCATTTATATGCTCGATATGATTAACATTTGCTGTTACACACTGGAGATCCCAATCCAGCAGCAAAGAGCAGAAAGAAAACAGATTATGTGATCTTCTGGGGGCTTTCCATGAACGCTGAATTCAGGCTATATGCCTGAAGGATGCTGTCTAATTCAGTTTGTGGAATACAAGTCACTATTGTGCCAAATCATTGCTTACATATTTTCTATGAACGGAAATACTCCTCCATGGAAGGAAGATGGAGGCCCACAGAAATCATAATATTATTAAAAAATGCCTTAAGTCCCCTCTCTTGTCTTAAGACTATTTTGGGCGGGGAGGAGATTCTAGTGAAGCTGCATGAAACTTGTGCATAGAGCACAAGAGTCACAGGTTTTGTGAGTCATCCTTAATGCTGGAGCAGGCTTTTCCGTGATGCTGTTGTCCAAGTCTAAGCCCTGTGGGTAACCCCAATAAAGCCACTGGTCCATGCAGCCAGCGTTGAGTAGACCTGATATTTTGCCTGTCATTGGAGTTCTTCTTGCAGTGAATAAATATCGGTGAACTCATCTCCATGAGCTAACTTACAACACCATCTTACTAATGCAGTAGCCACAGCAAGGAGGAATGTAAACGTCTAACAAGGGATGGTAAGGTGACTCAGCCTGTAAAGCAGAGACTTGACACTCATAAGCTGTCCTTAGACCTGTACTCATGCATCACAGTGTATGCATATGTGATTGTCTATGCACAATAAATAAATAAATCATAAATAAATAAATGCAACAATAATTAGTTTAAACTTTAGTAAAATGTCGAATTCAAATCATTGTAAGAATATACTTGAAACTGTGTTGTTCAAGTTTTAAAATTTTTTGCCTTACAAGTATGAATACAATAACTCTTAAATGAAGAAGCCCGTGGTGTGTGTGTGTGTGTGTGTGTGTGTTAGGCAGAGGAATGATTGTTGCATAAAGACATATTCACAGAGCTAAGTGTTGTTTGCACAGTATGCTTTAGGAAGGACCTACTAATTGCATACCTGTGATTTTGATCTACCTAAATATTTTAAACAAAAACCCAGATGATCTTAAAAATTATTTCTGCCATTTTTGCCTCCAAAACTCATGAGTCTTGCTGTTTAAAGAAAGGAGTCCACTAGTCTCCGCACCTAAGATTTATTGATTGTAGACCATGGGGTTTTCAACAAGGCATCTGTTCTTCAAAAGTGCCTGTTTTCTGTGAAACCAACACCAACAGATTGTTGCAAGAAAGTTTCATTGAGGGAGTGCCACTGTACATCTGGAGAACGTGGCGAGCCACCACAGCTCCCACACAGGCATGGAGAGTCTCCCAGCATCCACAGGACACTACGACATTTAAGATTCCCCCTCATCCTTTCTATGGAGAAAACCTGGCTATGTCTTTTTGATTTGTTAAATAGTTTTAAAAGAACTTTTTTCTATTTCTTTCCTGGCTTCATGTCAAGGCAAGGAGGTTCTGCAACTGGATATTGTCTCAGCAAACTCTTTGGAATGGCCTGTCAGCAACAGAATCAGAGATTTCTGGGTTTATTCATACTGATCTCAGTGTGTGAATAGTAACCTATGTCCATAAGTCACTAAGTGAATGAAGAGGTCACACAGAATTTATAAAAACATAATCTTGAGACCAAAGCAAAAATCACAGATGCTGTCAGTCCTTCTCTAATGCAGTGTTCTGTTGCAGAGACTTTTTTCCCAGAAAATAGAATATCTTCCTGCCAGCTTAAACTACAGTATATGAAGTAAATTACTGGAGTGATGGGATGTTGAAGAGTATCATCTGGACACTTCCAGAAGTGTCTCAGTTTTCACCAGAGAACTGGATCCCTGTCTACCATTAGCTTGTGAAGAACCAGGAGACTACAGAATCTGACAGCTGTGGAAAATCAATGAAGCTAGATGCAGCCAGTAAGGACTAGAACATGGTCAGTCCTTATTGGTCAGGGTGCAAGGGGCGGGTATCTCTGCTTGAGTCCAGCTCTGAATGCAGGTAAAGCATCACATTGGACTGATGTCAGTCTTTTCTAGAAAAGGGATATTGTAGGGGGTTGGTCTGGTGCTGCTATGTATTCAAATGTTAAATACTGGTCCCCTAAATCTGTTGCTCCCAAAGATGAAATTCTCAAGTACATCAGCTTTTATCATGGGAACCTTGCTCCCCAAGTTAATTGGTCAATAAAAGGTTAAAGGCTGTGATTGGGCTATAGGTGGGTTTTCAGTTACCTGGTTGTAGTGGCAGGTAGAGACAGCAGGGAAAAGAAGAAAACAAGGACAAAGAGATAGGAAGAGGCCTCCATGAGAGAAGGACCATGAGCATTTGGTCAGGAAAAACAGCAAGTAACAAGGGACCCATGGCTAGGATGCAAGTTAGAATAGCTCCAAACCCCACCCAATCTAGGCTTGCAGCTTGTTAATAAAATATCCGGATTGTATGTCTTTTATAAGGGCTATTTAATTGTTATTTAATTATTTTTATAAAATACCATGTAGGCATGCATAGAATACCTGGTTTTCTGTTCCCCCAAAAACAGGAATGCACACAAAGAAGAGGGAGGTAAGCAAATCAACAGAGCCAGACTGCATTGTTCACAACAGACAGCTTCTGCGCCTTCCTCTTAGAACTCTTCAATTTACAAGGAGGCAGAGAATTCAATGCTTCCTTCTCTCTGTTTTCATCCTCTTAACATCTTATTATGTGCAACTTATAACATATAATCACACATAAAGAATAGAGAAACAAAAATCCACATTTCTCTCAAGGTGCCAATCTTTCAAAGATCCCCTAATATTTAATAATGCAAATTTGCATACTCCAAATGTAAATTCCAATAATTCCAGTAAAGTTAGAGAATCTCTGGGTGGGGGAAACGAGGCAGCCGGCCTCTGAGTGCTTTCCATTTGGAAACAAGTACATCAAGGGCCAGTCTCATCCCAGACACCTCCTGAGAAGGAAGGGAATGCTGATGTTTTTGAAACAGATGTTCCTTGGCACTCAGAGCTCCCACATTGTATTGAACAGGCTCCAAGACGGTCATTATGCACAAGTTTTAATTATAGTTATAAAGTAAAAACTCTTAGAGCTTCTTCCCAAATCCCACACATCGATTATATTTTTCAAAAATGAACCAGCCGTGTCTCATTCTTCAATTTTATTCTCTCTGCTGTGGAATGACACAACAGGGTTCCCACTACAAGCAACATGTCCATGCCCTAAGCATCACAGTTCACATGATAATCATGTCTGGACTTCTCTGAAGCTCCTCATACGGTTATCATTTGGGGACACTAGGTCCAGGAGAGTGAATGAAAGTATAAAATTCAGGGTGTATATTACAACTTGGAACTGGAGTGTCAGAGAAACTAGCAGATGTGAGGTCACAGCAGAAAAACATCTGTGTGAGCACACCTTCATTGTTACATCTATAGCCCTAGTCGCTAATGGGAAAGCTTTCTTCGCCATGTTTATGATTCTACGTTAGGGGCTTTATCTATTGCATCACCCCTAATCACTGAGAAAAGTATTACAATAGTTAAAGCAAAGCACCCCAGTACTTAGCGAATAATTTAAAATCAAAGAAACATTTTCACATCTGGGTTAGTGGATAACTTGGATCCTTCACAGACAACAGATCTAAGGTTCGGGGACATAGAAAAATTTTGATTTATTGATTAACCAATATCGATTGCCTTATATTGTGCATGGCAATCATTAAAGGGAGATGAGCCAGGTATGGAGTGTGCCCATAGGATACAGTGGTGCTTTGCACAGTACATCAATGGAACTCCCATGGCTTAGGAAGGATAGGAAACTTTGGATGGTTCAGGTCTTAAATATAGTTTTGGAGAGCAGATATTATTTTCCTGAGCAGAAAGGGTTAGAATAGGCAGCAACTACGCAAGGAAGCATCTTTAAAGATGAAACACATACAAGGAGATTTGGGGTTCTTCCTGCTGGAAATAGGTTTTAATAAAATGATCAGTAAATTTGATATGTAGAACAGAAAGGTGTGTTTGCTTGGGTTAAGTGCTGATAACTCGGTCTTTGCCTCCAAAACTCTTATATTAAAAGAATGCACCAACATGAAATGCATTTTAATTTTTAACAGTGCCATTTCAAAAGGTAAAATGGATCACGTAAAGTCAATTTCAACAATCCATATATCATTTCCTCATCCTATTTATGACATTATTTTCAGTGAAGCCTAGTGATGGGCTTTTATCATCCCTGCACTATGGAAACTCAAATAGCAGAACCGTGAGTTCAAGCCTAGACTGGGTCTACACAGTTAGACCCACATCGACAAAACAAAAACCAAAATGAAATGTTATTTTAACCTATATTATAAATGCAAAATTATTGACATAATCTATGTTCTGTTTTCATACTCTCTTTATAATGCATAATAGAGCATCTCAATATTAATACATCACAAGTACTGAATAACAAAACATTCTAATGTATTTGCTAGCTTGGGATTATAACAGGATATATGCCACATCATGTCATGCAGCCCATCTACAGAGTGAGCAGAGAGTGATGAATGGTTGGTTCAAAAAATTAAGGAATGCATTGGAACCTAAACTAGGGCTTCAAGAGCTAAATGTAGATTCTAAGGCTCCTGAAATGTTTTACATTCTGTAAAAAAATAAAATAGAAAAACTAATAGGTACGTTCACGTCCAAAAAGGTATGGACATGTTGCTTGAACCCTATGGTGTCATCTTAATTTGTCCCACATAAGCATTCACCACTTTCTCTGGGAGTCAGCTTCCTGGAAAATTGTTCTGACCTGGACACATGTCCCATTCTAATAAATCAACTCTAGATTGTGAAGACCCATCCCTAAACCCAGTTACCATCTTTATTAGCTTTTACTTGTTACTAATTATATGTCTAAAGAATCTACGTGTGACTCGTTCTTTACTTTCTCTCTTATGTATCCATTGTCCAATCTCTAGAATATTGTCAATGAACTCTGTCTTTGAGGCAGTTTCTTTTTGAACTATCTGACAGCATACTATCTTTCTGCCTTGAGTGGATTGTTTTGTCATTCACCTAAAACAATCTCACATTCCTGTTACCATTTAGCTAATGGCATATTGGTGCAGAATTAACAAGTTAAATATGTTTTCACTATACCCTATCTCTGCTGCTGTCAAATCCTAAATCCATGCCCATCACCCTGGTAACAGCTGGCCCTCTGTGAACAGTGGTCTCCACCCACTCTAGCTATGCATGGGAATTAACTTCTGTGCCAACCCCTCTAAATATATGCCATCCCGGTTCTGCTGACCAATCATGTTCTTTCCACAGAACTCTCTCCATTTTAGGGAAAACAGTGAGCAGAGGAAAATAACCACTTATTAATTTGTATTATTATTAGCTGATGAGTTTGATGACCTAAAATCTAAAAGTTCAACAAAATTTCCAGAAGTGTCAAACTAATAACCTCTGAGTTATAGATCAAAACTCAAAACACTGCTAATGATAACCTCAAAGGTTCATGGTACTTGCCTAGTATGTTAAAGGCCTTGGGTTTCTGTTATAATATCAGCAACAACAAAAAAGAACAAGCTACCAAACAAACAAACAAATAAATAAATAAATGTTAGTACAAAGGAGGCTTCCTTCTCCTTGCTCTCTGCTTACACTTGCCCATACCGTCTCTTTGAACATCTAATTAAAGAAAAACAACTGAATTAATAATGTAATTTTTACCACAGAAGTTACTTCAACATTCTTATATAGTTTGGGAATGGGGTAAAAGTAACACTAGATAAAGGATTTGCACCTTTTCAAGAATCTCAGTTGGCAAACTCTGAGTTTCATTTAACTGATTCATTTTGTGTTTGTTGGGAATTGGGCCTCCCCTATCTATTTAGTCATTCATTACCATAATGCTAGAATCTGCAATAGCTGTAAGTGGGACTTCTCTCCTTGGTATTTATACTTCACGCAAAATCCCAGCTCACTTTTAATAGAGCAACACAAGAAAATAGGAGACAGCATCTGAACAGAAGTTCTTTTGTATTTGAGAATCAGATACTCCCATCTGCACCTTGAGACTCTGTGTTCATTTTTCCCTTGCATGATGGCATTCTTTCTACTTTTAACAAGTATAATTCCACATTTTTAAAAACAGTGTTGTCCATCCTGTGATCATCCATCATCTATAATGCATAAGGCATCACTTGGGGCTGGGGAGGAGGTTAGGGAACTTGCCTCTCCACTCCAACATTAATATGATTTGTGAAAAATATGATATCCAATGACAACACTTTCGGCAGTTTATGGTGCTTCTTGTCCTGGATGTACATTAGCGTAGTCTGCGTCCTAAATACTGCCTATATTAGGCAATGTGAATTTTGCATCTTGGAAATAAGCTCCTTGTTTCAGTCATCTGTTGACCATGTCTGTATCAAGTGCAATGTCTTGAATGTATGTTATTATGTACAAAGCTCGTTGACATTGGACATTTCATTCTGACCAGCTGCTCTGAGGGAAGACGGTATGTCACATGGAGCTAACTGGACACAGAAACAAAGGTTAAAAGAGGTCAGCAGATATTTTCAAAAGCAAATGTGTCCATCTGAATATGCAAGGGTGGGAAATTGGCTCACTTGCTGCTCTTTCCCATGCTTACTTGGTATGAAAAGAATGAAAGCTAAAGGCTACATTGCCCAAATGTTATGATAATAAAAGAATATCTAAAGAGGTTATCAACACTTCTTATCTAGTTGTCTATGTAAAACAGCCTATGTAAAACTCTTTCCTCACCTCCTGCTCTTAAGTATTCATTGTCAAAACCCTGGGGTATACTGCCTGACCTATGTTTTCATAGCAATTTCTCTACTAAACCCATGTAAGCTTTGGTGTGAAATTCACTCAGGAAGACAGAGTTGGGGTAAGAAAGCATGCATTTTACTTAGAAATATTGTAGTCATGTCACCATAGTTCATGAGACTGAATGTGAAGTGGAGTTTGATTCTCCCATTTCCTGACCTTGGTAAAGGAAACAGTTCATTGGATAGAGTACTCCGCATAGTAACTTTAAAGCCACTCCAGAACTCTCAGACTACAGTCTGCTCCTGCAGCCTTCCAAGAGATTTAAGACACCTTTGTACATCATTAAATTTGTTTCTACCTAGTCATCAAGGTGGCTGATACTTATAGTGCAACCAGTAACAAATCTCAGATTTTATTGAATCAAAGGAAAAATAAATATTTTCCTTAATGGAAATTTTGAAGGATGCAGTCAGGTACAGATATAAAAGAAGAAAATGGGCTTTGAGCTGTGAGTGTTTTTTTTTCCTCAACCTTCAACTCTAAAAATTGGACACATAAAGTTAAGAATATGGGTGATAAATCAAGGTTGCCAGAAGTTTTGTGAAATAACAATGTTGCTAGGCAAGTTCTGAGCTTGAAGTTATGCAAAGAGGACATGGTTATTTACATTATTAGGTACAGGGACTTAATAACATAAAGCTGTAAAAACAACTCCCCATTACCACAGGGAACATCCACATAAGCATGAACATCTGGCCCTCAAGCTGACCCAGAGGCACTATGGGTACCTTTGTTGTCCACTTTGGATCTTCTCATTTTAACCAGATGATGGATGTTGGCTTTCTAAGCAGAGGTATAACGAGCAGTTGAAGAAAATCTCA
This sequence comes from Rattus rattus, assembly GCF_011064425.1. Lineage (NCBI taxonomy): Eukaryota > Metazoa > Chordata > Mammalia > Rodentia > Muridae > Rattus > Rattus rattus. The sequence continues at coordinate 244,241,744 of NC_046154.1, forward strand.
GACTTTGTTGCAGAGTGAAAAATAAGGGTGTGGAGCCCTCTGCAGGCTTCTTGGCTACTTATCTTTCTCTAGATAACGGAATTTTCCTGAAGCATGGTTTGAGGTCTTGTTCCTTCCCATGAGATCTGCTCAGAAAGCTAAAAATGATCAGCGATGTGAAGAAAGCTTAGTTTCATTAGGTGAACACTTTTAATTCCTTTAGGATTTCCTAGGTACCTGAACTTCAAAGCTCTTTCCCAAAAAGTCTCAGTCCTTGGTGGTTTTCCATGAATAAATAAATTCTACAAAATTTCCTGGGACAAATTATGTTATTCTCCTCAATCATATTCAGTAGAATGAATTCTAACCTTGTTTCAAAATATGTTCTCAAGTCAGCCTTTTTCCACATCCCTTCCCCAGGACCCCCAGGATTCTTAGAGAAAAATTAGCCACTCTTTTGGAGTGAATGTTTTCAAAGACAAGTGAATGCTCAGCTCAGCATGGTTCTTAATGCCATGTCCATTTGCAGACGTTTCTGATAGAGTTGTTGGACATGGTACAGTGGGATATATAACACTTGCCAAAACAATATGCTAGCTCTTCACCCAAGACCCATTATGGAGTATTGCAGAAGCTATATGTATTTCCTGGATTTTGTTTTTAAAATTTATTCTTTAGTCTTTTTTTACAGTCCAGACTTTATTCTATTCCCGGTTCACTGTCTGACTGTTCCACATGCCATATGGCATCCCTGTCTACAAGAGGATGTCCTCAACTCTCCACCTCCATCCCACCAGACCCCCCCACTCCCGGGGGCCTCAAGACTTTCGAGGATTAGGTGTATCTTCTCTGATTGAGTCCAGGCCCTAATTCCTCTCCTATATATGTGTTGGGGGCCTCATCTCAGATGGTGTATGCTGCTTGATTGGTGATCCAGTGTCTGAGAGATCTTGGGGGTCCAGGTTAATTGAGACTGCTGGTCCTCCCACAGGGTCGCCCTCCTCCTCAGCTTCCTCCAGCTTTTCCCTAATTCAACCACAGGGGTCAGCAGCTTCTGTTCATTGGTTGGATGCAAATATCTGCATCTGACTCTTTCAGCTGCTTGCTGGGCCTTTTGGAGGGCAGTCATGCTAGGCTCCTATTTGTAAGCATATCATAGATAGCATCAGTAGTAGTGTCAGGTCTTGGGGCCTCCCTGAGAGCTGGGTCCCAATTTGGGCTTGGCACTGGACCTCCTTTTCCTCAGGCTCTTCTCCATTTTTGTCCCTGCAGTTCTTTCAGACAGGAACAATTCTGGCTCAGAGTCTTTGACTGTAGGATTTTCTTACATTCTCTAATCCTGTAAAAGGTCCCTGCCTGGAGTAGAAGGAGTCAAGTAACATAGAGGAGAACTTGCAGTTGTTATTCTGCTAAACGGACCCTCTGTCGGTATGTCTTCTAAATATTTATGGCCATATACACAGACATTGGATGCTCTCAACCTTCATCAAAGAGGCTTCTTCTTGCAGTGGGCTAAAATTAATGTAGAAATGCTTATCAAGTGCTAAGAATAAGAGAAAATAGGAAACCAATGTATTACCAAGGCTCTGCATACATTACTGCAAAGGAAGTAGACAGAATGCCAGAGCTTGAAGACAGAAGAGGTCCAAATGCTATTCTGGAAATTACATGGTTATGGCATGAACTGACAGCAGCTATAATTACCTGAACAATACCTGAACAAGGTCAAAGTAGCAAAAAATCCAAGGATGAAGCAGATGATTCCCAGGATTTACCTTACTGAACAGATGTTTAAGTATTTGATAGTTGCTGGGGAAGGGGAGTTATCAAACTATCAAATGGTAATCACTTTGTTGTGTGTGACGATGTGGCCACTGGTAGTTTTTCTTGTTCCAGTGGACGTCTCCACATATATGTCCATATGGACAGCACTAACTGATCTTAGTGGATTATCTAAAAAATAAAAAAAGAAAGAAAGAAAGAAACTTAAAGATGAAAGGGGTTATGTGTTGTGGAGATGTTAGAGGAGTAATAGACAGGGATAAATATGCTCACATCGAATGCAAATCAAAACAACCCTGAGATTTCACCTCACACCAGTGAGAATGGCTAAGATCAAAAACTCAGGTGACAGCAGATGCTGGCGAGGGATGTGGAGAAAGAGGAACTCCTCCTCCATTGTTGGTGGATTACTCACCAGAAATCAGTCTGGAAGAAAAAATTATACCTCTCTTGGGCATATACCCAAAAGGTAACATATAAAAAAAAGACCAATTTCATTGCAGCCTTATTTATAATAGCCAGAAGCTGGAAAGAATCCAGATGCCCTTCAACAGAGGAATGGATACAGAAAATGTGGTACATCTTAATTACACAGCTATCAAAAAAACAATGAGTTTATGAAATTCGTGGGCAAATGGTTGGAACTGGAAAATATCATCCTGAGTGAGCTAACCCAATCACAGAAAGACATACATGGTATGCACTCACTGATAAGTGGCTATTAGCCCAAATGCTTGAATTACCCCTAGATGCCTAGAACAAATGAAACTCAAGAAGGATGATCAAAATGTGAATGCTTCACTCCTTCTTAAAAAGGGCCTTGGCAGGGAAGAGAGGCAAAAGATTAAAACAGAGACTGAAGGAACACCCATTCAGAGCCTGCCCCACATGTGGCCCATACATACACCACCCAATTAGACAAGATGGATGAAGCAAAAAATGCAGACCGACCCGGATGTAATCGCCCTCAGAATCAAATACAGAGGCGAATGCCAGCAGCAAACCACTTGAGAATAGGACCCCTTTTCAGAGAAAGAACTTTAGGGCTTGAGACCCCATATGTACAACAATGCCAAACAACCAGAGCTTCCAGGGACTGCCACTACCTAAAGACTATACATGGACTGACCCTGGACTCTGACCTGTCAATGAATATCCTAGTAAGGCACCAGTGGAAGGGGAAGCCCTGGGTTAAGACTGAACCCCTATGAACTAGATTGCGGGACAATGGGGGAGGTGGGAGGGGAAAACAATGGAAGGGGGGAAGGGGGATGTTTGCTGAGCCGGGGAAAGGGAATAACTAAAATGTACTCAAGTTAATAAAAAATATATATATATGTCACATGACACATGTTGGAAATCAAGGAAAAACACTAAAACCAACAACTTAAACAAAGAAGGGAATGGGTGTGTTTTAAAACTGAGCATACTGCATTCAAATGGTTTGAACCACCTCTTGATTTAAAACTCACAGTCAATACTCTTAGCCATCATCTCCAGTCCAAAGGGTGTGTTTTAGATAGTGCCCTGTGAGGACAGGGTATCATGGCTAGGATGTATGCAAGTAAGAATGGCTTACTGCTGTCACAGGAGCAGAACGCACACACCGATGTAGCAAGGTACATTGTCCACATTCAGAACACAGAGAGTGATGAATGCTAGGGCTCAGCCTGTATCCTGTATTGCATTTCTTTTCAATCTAAGACCCCCAAAACATGAGATGGTATCACTCACATTTAAGGGGAATTGTTCTCCAATAATGCAAACTTCTCTTTTTTAAAATAACAACTTTTTTTCTGAGGGGGAAACAGTCCCAAAGGTGCATTATCTATAAGTCTCTAGATCCATTTTCTTGACCATGACGATTAAATAGTACATAGATGAAGGGAGTCACACACCTGACTTTCCCCCACATTAGATTCATGTGTTAGCAAACAAGTGTTTATGAGAATGCTTGGACGTTATGGTTTTATGGTGGAGGACAGGAAGGAAAAGTTTTGAAAGACTTTTCTAGGAAGATAAAAAGGAGGGAAAGAATGTGAGAGAGAATCTGGTGTTGTATGGGGGCTGCAAATAACCCCTCTAATTAGCTGCGAAGCTCTGCTAAAATGGCTACTCCGTACCCTGCAGAACAATCCATTGGTTAAGAAAAAACATGCTCTGTGAGTTTTTATTTCACTAAAATTGAAATTTATTGAGCAAATCATAGCCAGTAATTTTCAGTCCATTCAGCTATTTTCCTCTGAAAAATCCTGCCCTGTGGTCCTTTATAAATGGTCAACTCTGAAAAGAGTTGAATCAAGGCAAATAAATTATCTACAGAAAGCCCAAATGGCCCTCTCACAAAGCTCTGTTAAAACAAAGGCATTGTATCTGAACCTTAGTAACCATCCACAGAACATACCTCACGCTATTACATCCTTCGTATTAAAGGCAAGCTGGTACAACCTTAATAGCGCCAAGAGAAGATTTGGAAATGAGGAATTTTACCCAGAGCACTTAAGGAGTGAATTCTAAAACCATCAAGGGTATAATGACCCCACCCCCCAAAAGACCTCTCTGTCAAGAGAGCTTCAAAATACATGAACCAAACTGATACCCTAGAAGAAAAAGAAAACTAAAACAAACTCACAATTTTGGTTGAAAGTTTGACACCTCCATTTCAGTCATCAATGGAAGAAATAAAAGAAAAGTATTAGAATATAGAACATAATGTTTCCACCAAGCTCCTTTATTAGATGTTCAGGGAGCACACAGCCACTTGAATCTTTTCTTGTGACAAAAGACAAGCTGGTCAGAAAGTATATATTTTTGGTAGCATGGAGCTTAAGAAGTGACTGATAACAGAAATATACCTAGAAGGATATTTCTCAAGTATTTAAAAACTAAACAGAAAATGTAAATAACTAAGGGATAAAATACTAAGTGATAGTTGACATAAAGATTTAATTAAAATATGATACAGTAAATGTAGGCTAGAGCTAAAGCAGCATTGAAATGGATGTTCTGGTACAAAGCAAGGCGGTTTTCAAATGAATGTTCTAAGCTGCTAGCTAAAGAAAAGAAATGTAAACTCAAAATGAATCACATTGGAAAATAAATGAGACAAAGTCATAATAAGTGAAATTGCAAAGACAAAACTAGAGAAACTTAATGGCGGCAAAGCTGGTTCTTTCCAAAATGTAAAATGAATTATAAACTTCTAAGACAGACTGATATAAAAAAGACATAGGGTTCTGAGAAGATGAAGAAATTCTCCATTATCCACACAGACTTGAGAATGTAATAAACACCTTCAAGAGTAAAAAGACAATGAAGAGTCTAGTTTAAATAAACCAATCCCTTAAATGATGTAAACTACAAATTGTTAAGAAATAAAGCTTATAGAGTAGACAATATTTATTAAATTAACTGGATTCACAGTTAAATATGTGTCAATAAACTAATTTTGAAAATCAATATTCTAACAATGTATTGTTTCTAGATTTCCAGAAGCCAAAATGAAAATTCATATATATGTATATTATCATCATCTTGACTTCTAGAAATCTATATAATGTATAAATATATGTGACTATTAGGTAAAATTGTTAAAATGGTAAGTGGACAATTTTATATAACAATTTTTAAAAGTATAACAGAGAGAAATAGAGTATGAGGAAATGCGTATATTAAGAAACTTGTCTAAGCACATAGTGGTGATTCCAGGACAGAGAGCTGTACCAATACACTCATCCAGATTTGAGGAGCAGGGCTGTAATGTGAATATCAGGACATCTGTGTTTTATTTTTTCCACAGGAAACAGGAAAATACAAATAAATTATCTAGTTTGTATGGTAAGAGAAAGAAAACAATTGGTAACGAAAATTGAAAAACCATTTGGGAAAATGTTCTCCAAGGTGTGATGTGGCCAGAGAACAGCACAGCCCTGGATGTGGTGGGGAGGAAGAAAGGAAATGAGGAAGAAAGAGAGGGAGGAGGAAGGGAAGGAGGATGGAGGAGGAGGAGGAGAAGGAGGAGGAGGAGGAGGAGGAGGGGGGAGGAGGAGGAGGAGGAGAGGGAGAGGGACAGAAGGCTAAGAACAAGAAGTTAGAAAGGAAGATTAGCAACATATAAAATATATTAACCAATAACTTCAAAGTTTAAAATGTCATAAATGAAGTATAAAGTTGATATCCAAGTGACATAAAAGTGAGGATAAATACGTCTTAATAAATTTAAGTTTAGTTTGGATTATTAATTACAAAAAACAAATGCCAGTTTTGGAGTAAATAAAATTTTTAAAAAATCAATCTTCAGATCATGGTAGTAGATGGAGGAAAGGAACCTTAACAGTAAACACTAATCCAATATAGCAAAATAAAATGAAAACTAAAGGATAGAAGTGAATTCCCTTAGTGAATATCACACACACAAAAACTTGTAATCAGTGCAAAGATCACAGTGTTATAATAAATGGAGGAAAATGAAGGGTTAATGTCATTATAACCTCAAAAATAAAAGAAACAAAAACATGTTGATTATGAAAGTAGCAATTATAATTTAGACATGAGATTGTTGCAATCATAGAGGACATATTAAATATGAGTGAGCCTTTAAAATTAATTGATGAATTTATCCAAGATCCTGAATACAGAACAATAAACAATTCAATTATATGTCAACATTCCAGAAAGTTAGTTCAATAAACAACTTAACTTTTTTCTTACTTACAATTTACTTATTTGTCATACAGGGCACTGTGTCTCTTTATAGCATTTCATACTTACCTACATTGTCTTGGATCATGTCTAGCTCCAATACCCACTCCCATCTTATCTAATTCTGCCCATTAAATACCCTTAATGACATTCCTTAACTTTCAAGTCACTTCTTTTTTCAAGTTACATTTTTCATGTGTCAGACAAGAATGTGTTGCTTATCTTTTTAAGTCTGGCTTATTTTACTTGCCATCACAATCTATTTCCCATTTATTCTCTTGCATGAGCAAAATTCATTATCTTTATGGCCAATATAATTCCATTGTCTGTTCATGACTTTTCTTTATGAACATGTCTGATAGTGGGATTGAGTTTGTCAATGGGGTAATGACATGGGCATGCAAATATCATTATTAAATCTTGATTATTTTTTAAATCTGTTGTTCATTATACAGAAATGATATAACTTGGTCATTCTACCCTTGTATTGAGAAATCTTTAAAGAATTTCCATGCTGACAGAACTAATTTCCACTTACAATATCAGTAGATAAAATTCCCTTCCCATATATTCTATCCAACATCCAGAGTTACTTGTTTTCTTGTTAATAGCCAATGACAAAGGTGAAATGGAACCTCGACATTATCATGGTGAACACTGTGTTTCCTTGCAGTAATCTTATATCCTGACTTGTAATTTTGACTGTTGAAAACATTAAAAATATAAATTTATTGACAATCTACATCTCACTTCAGAGTGTCTGTTCAGTTGATTTTTCCCTTTATTGTAAGATGATTTGCTCTTCATATATTTATTATTTACTGACTCTGATTCAATTCTAGATGCAAATCACACATCATATAATTACCTGACAAATATTTTCTCATTTTATAATCTCTTTCTGTTTTACATTTTCTGTTTTCAAAAAGATTAGTTTTAATTTTCATTTGTGTATATACTGTGCGTGTATAACTGCAGGCTCTTCTGAGATACTATTTCCCACAGGGCCTTGTCCAATTTCAAGCACTGCTAGCATTTAATCTGGATATCACTTACAGCAATATGACCATTTAAAAATTAGTGCTACAGGTGTACTAACAAAGACTTAAAGCTAAGAAGTCTTTCTTTCCATCTTCTCTCATCTTCAATGTCTTTATTTACCCCTTTCTAGTTTTCATTGTTCAGACACCCGATATAATTGACTGAATGCATAACCAGCCTTTCCCCCTCACCCTTTTACATGTTTGAGATACTTTTCTTTATTTTCATGTAAATTTGTTATTGATACCTAATAGTTTATGCACATTAAGTTTGTATCATCTCTATTTTGATGAGTACTATTTATCTTGGAGACCTTAGGGCCTAAACTATAAGATTGTATAATATGCAAACAGAATTTCTTCCTTTTCCAGTCTGTATCCATTTTGCGTCATTTTCTTATTACTATAGCTAGGATTTCAAGCACTGTGTTGAATAAATGTGGACAGTGTAATTCACCTTATCCCCTTTCGCCGTCTCTTGCAATGTTGGGTAACAATGTGTGTCCTTCCTGGTTTTGTGTCAGGATAGCACTAACTTTGTGAATGATGATGGAAAATATTCTGTGCCTTTTAGTTTTATGTCATAGTTTAAGGAGCATGATGTGTAATGCCCAATATTAGAGAATCTTGATTTAAAAGTAAATCTAAAGTTAAATACTTCTGGAGTTCATTTGGGCTCTGTGAACTGTCTGCTGTTGCACTTCTGGGCCCTTCCACACCATCCTCTTCTCCTAGCAACCACACTGTTAATGTTTTATTTCAAGCATGTAAAGAATGCAGGGAAGTTTCATGTGTCTCTAATTTACCAGTCTCTTTCTTTCAACTTATGATTTCAAAATGACACAAAAGCATTCAACAGTGACTCTACTGAAAGTCAATAAATTCCACTGCACTAAAAAAAATGGGAAGAAACATTTACTAAAAAAGGCTAAAGAGCAGAGAAGCACAACTAGCAGGGGACTTGAGAATCACCTGTGTGAAGTACCTAGTTTGCCCAAGTTGAATCCTAGATTCGTGGCAACTATGTTGAAGTTACCACAGTTTATTTTGTTCAGTCGCCCATGTGTATTAATAGATTCTAACCTGTACACTGAACTAAAAAGTGAACACAAAACCTAGGCATGTTCAGATAAGAACAAAGCTGAGGAACTCATTAGTTGATGGGACAGATTGATGCCAGAGTGAAGGTAATTGTGACATTGTAATTCCAGCAGGAACTGGAAAACACAGAAAAGAACAGGACTCAGAAACAAACTAACAAGTGTGTTATTACTTGCCTCCTGGAGAAGGTGACCTTTTGAATACTTAGGAAAGAGTGGATTTTTCTACCAAATTATTCTGTCCTAGAATGTTCTGGGGAAGGAAGGCTGAATTTGAATTATTTAATTTGATTAAAAAATTGAAGTCTCTATAAAAGCAGTAGCATAACTGTGGAAGGAAACAGTGAAATGTCTTAATAATATTGGGGCAAGAAAAAGAATTACCAAAGAGGACATAATTGGTGGGTGTGTGGTGGTATATATCTGAAACTACAACAGTCTTGTGGCTGAAATAGGAGGATGATGACTATCCTGAGCTACAAACATGGCCACTGGGTCTCAGAAACAAACAAACAAACAAACAGACAAACCAAAAATGCCAGAGAAGGCTGCAGCATTGTTCAGGGGTCAAGAACACATGATGATCATCAGGAAATCCCTGGTTCATTCTCAGCTCCCATGTCAAAGAAAATGGTCCAAGTACAAGTTTATTTAATATTATCTAAAAATGTCCATATGAAACCTCATACCATATATAACAATTTTACATTCATAAATACATTGTTGGGTTTTTTCTCTTTGGAAAATTTTATACATGTATACAATGTGTTGGGGTTACATTCACTCCCATTGCTCTCCTTATCTCAGTCTGCGGCCACTCCCAGCTAGTTCCTATTCTTCTTTTAATTCTTTCTTGTGTGTGCAGGGGACCTTGGCTGCTGAGTGTTTATGGTTGCAAATGCTCTATCATAAAATACAACTTCCGGTTCCTGTCGGCCTGCGGCAAATGCCATCATTAAACCACTGAACTGAGAACGGGACTCGCGTTGAAGGAATCTTAGAAAGCACTGAAAGAGTTTGAAGGGGCTTGAGACCCCATATGAACAACAATGCCAAGCAACCAGAGCTTCCAGGGACTAAGCCACTACCCAAAGACTATACATGGACTGACCCTGGACTCCAACGGCATAGGTAGCAATGAATATCCTAGTAAGGGCACCAGTGGAAGGGGAAGCCCTGGGTCCTGCCAAGACTGAACGCCCAGTGAACGTGATTGTTGGGGAGAGGGCGGTAATGGGGGGAGGATGGGGAGGGGAACACCCATATAGAAGGGGAGGGTGAAGGGTTAGGGGATGTTGGCCCAGAAACCGGGAAAGGTAATAACAATTGAAATGTAAATAAGAAATACTCAAATACTCAGTTTAATAAAGATGAAAAAATAAAATAATAAAAAAAAACACAACTTCACTGAGTCTGTGGTAAGGTATCTTTTTATACATATCTTAAGTATTATGAAAAGTTGCTTTGTGATAGTTCCCTTTAATTGTCATGTTGACACAATCTGGAATCATCCTGGAAAGGAGTCTCAATGTAGGCTTGTATAGAACAGGTTGGTCTATGTGCATGTCTGTGAGGAGGTTGTTTCGAAATGTGGAGAGATCCAGCCGACCAGGAACGGCATCGTTTCCTTGGTTTGAGGGTTGGATTGTAACAGAGTATGGAGGGTTAGTTGAGAAGGATCCTGCTTGTGTTTACTCTCTCTATCCTTGATTGTGGATGTGATATAACTAGGTGCTTCCAGTTCCCCCCTCGACTTTCCTGTAATGATGGATTTGCACATTGTAAGCCAGACAAACGTTTTCCCATTAGAGTTGCTTCAGTCAGGGTAATTCATCTTAGCCCTAAAAAAATGAGAACATGACATTGCTTCACAGCAGTCGACAAAATTCAATCAGCTTTCAGCAGTTATTAGATCAAGTCTTAAATTTAAAATAACAAACACTAAGCTTTGGTGTTTTAGATTTCTTCCTCTTCGTACTTGTGATTGTAGGCAAATCACTTACCATCTCCAACATTGTGTTTTATCTGTACTTAGGATCTGAAAATGATGTCCATGTCAAACTATTATTCAAAGAATTAAAAGTAAGGATATTGTACTGGCTGGTGTTGTGTGTCAACTTGACACAACCTGGAGTTATTACAGAGAAAGGAGCCTCCCTTGAGGAAAAGCCTCCATGAAATCCAGCTGTAAGGCATTTTCTCAGTTAGTGATAAAGAGTAGGAGGGCCCATTGTGGGTGGTGCCATCCATGGGCTGGTAGTCTTGGGTTCTATAACAAAGCAAGCTGAGCAAGCCAGGGAAAGCAAGCCAGTAAGCAGCATCCCTCCATGGCCTCTGCATCAGCTCATACCTTCAAGTTCCAACCCTGTGTGAATTCCTGTCCTGACTTCCTTTGGTGATGAACAGCAATGTGGCAGTGTAAGCTGAATAAACCCTTTCCTCCCCAACTTGCTTCTTAGTCAAGCTGTGTTGTGAGGGAATAGAAACTCTTGACTAAGACAAATTGGTACCAGCATAGTGTGTTATTCCTGTGACAACCTGACCATGTTTTGGGGAAGGCTGTAGAAGGACTTTGGGACTTTGGGCTAGAAGAGCCTTTGGATGTTAAGAGCTCTATGGGATGTTCTGTAGGAGCTTGGAAGTTAATGTTGAAAACAGTACAAACAATGGAGGCCTGGCTTGTGAAATTTCAGAGGGCAGATTAAAGACTCTTATCAGGGCTGTTGCTATTTTGATTCTGAAGATTCTCTGGTTTTGGTTAGCTGGGGTTGAAGAATCAGCTATGATTAACAAGGTACCAGAACTACTAAAGTGAAACCTTTACCTCACTCAGACTATTGATGCTGATCATCTGAAACTAAGAAATTAGTGGTGATTAAGAAGAGACCAGCATCATTGAGGTAAAATATTCTGGGAAATGTTTTCTGAGAACTCAAAGAGGCTGTATTCTAGAGATTGCCAAGGTTGAACCCCATGTTGTGGCTGGACTTAGTAATGTGTAAGAGTCACCCAGGTGTTTCTGAGTTTGACGGCATGAAGGGGTGATGGACAGCAGCTGAGGCTTGGCACAGTGAGAGGCCATGGAAGGCCACTGGTGAAGGTGCAGCCTCAATAGCAGTTGAAGGCCCAGGGCTGAAGAGATCAGGCAAAGGAGTGGAGGCCTGGCACCATGAAGAGAGCCTATGAGAGGCTATTGGTGAAGCCTGGTAGCAGCAGGAAACAGCAGAATTTGGGAGATGCCAGTACCATGAGATGACCACCAAGAATAGCAACAGTGGAGTACAGGCAGCTGGAGCCTAGAAAACAAGCTGTGTTCTACGAAGGGCAGAGCTGGAGAAGTAACCCTTGGAGGAGCCCAGAAGATCATGACTGGATCCAGACATTGGACAGTAAGAGTTTGATTTTACTTTTGATTGTGACTGTGCTCTGATATTTTTCCCTCTTGAAGTAAAAAAGTATTTTAGTGTAGCCCAGTTAAGAGACTTTGAATTGCAAAAGGACTTTGAATTTTTAAAGATAGTGGGTATTTTAAAGGGATTGAAAATTTAATATGTAAAGACCATGGGACTTTTAAAGTTATTAAGAGCTTGGGGATGAAAAGAATGTAAGGGTTGAGGCTTAATAGTGATGTGTTTGTGTGTCAAGTTGACAAGGGGTCAATTGTACTGGCCTGTTTTGTGTGTCGACTTGACACAACCTGGAGTTATCAGAGAAAACGGAAATGCCTCCATGAGATTCAGCTATAAGGCATTTTCTCAATTGGTGATCAAGGGTGGGAAGGCCTGTGGTGCCAGGGAAATGTTAGTGATCCCCCCCAAAACAGACAGGAGCTGATCTGATGTAACTCACAGCAAGCAAGTTCTTTATTCTATTCTAGCAAAGCTCCCCTGCCCCCAATGCACCACCTTCACACAGGATGGTTTTGGTGGAGTGGGAGCCCTGAATGTCTATCAGGGTAAGGCTTAATAGTAAGCAGCAAGCAGGGTGTATGTGTGCAACCATCTAATTGGAAAGTTACTGTGGCCTTTAACATAAATGGCTGGTGCCAGGAGTTTCTGCTCCCCTCTGCATTCGTGGTCATAAGGCAGGGAGTAGGCTTGTAACCTGGGGGTGCAGGTTTGTTGGGGAAATAACTCAGAGAAGCTGGTCTTATTGAGGGTGTAACCTGGAGATGCTGGTCCTGTTGGAGATTAGTCTAAAGACTGGAGAGAGCTAGGCTCAGGTTTTATTAAGGGGCAACATGGAAACTAACGCTAGTTACCAGCCTGTTAGTTTACCTGAATTCAAACTTAGGTCAGGTTCTCTAAAATGGAGTCTGAAGTTAAAAGATTTGCCATCTCATAATCCCCTTTCTCTTGCGACAAGAAGTCCCAATCATGGGACTTTATGGTGTCTTTGTGAGCTATGGCTTTATGGTGGCCCTGGGGTGGCAGAGGTAGGGGCTCATCAGTGGGAAACAGGAGGGAGTCTTGAGGCTGCATTCTCCTCCTGCTACCCAGGATCGTCTTTAACTGCATATGTATGTACTGTGCATCCATGCTGCAACAGCACCGGGACCCTTTCAACGATGCTCTAGTGCCCCCTGGCAGTGTCTCTTGATTAGGACCCAGTCTCTGGCCTAAAGTTCGTGGAGCTCTGGATGTAGACCTGTTTTATGGAAAACAGGAAATTTAAGCCAAACCTGTTTGTGTACCCATTGGACACCCTTGAAATTGTGTAACAATCAGCAGTGGTCTGTTTCTGTAATAACTTCTGTCAGTAGGTGAATCAAGCATAATTTCAAAAGGGGCGAGTCCCATCTGGTATGGGGAATTCTGTACTCTATAAAAACTGAAGGGGAGAAGAATCGCCCAGTTACCATCAGTCACTTAAGGTCTCTTTTAGGGTTTTGTTTATTCTCTCTACTTATCCTGAACTCTGGGGTCTGTATGCACAATGAAGGTTCCAATCATTCCCTAGAATATTAGCTAGTCTCTAACTTAACTGGGACACAAATGTAGGTCCATTGTCTGACCCTGTGAACTTATAAAAAGCATCCCTTAGGAGAATTTCTTTTAGTACTTTGTTACTATCACCACAGTCTCATGTGTAGTTGGGAAAGACTCAGTCTATCCTGAAAAGGTATCTATAAATATTAGTAAATATTTATATACAAATTGTCTTCGTTTTATCTCCTTGAAATCTGTTAGTCCATTTCCTGATAGACTCCTGGCTTGGTGCTCCAGTATTGAGTACCACGATGCTTCTCATTGACAATCGCATTAGTCAATTAATAGTTTTTTAACAATTTGAGCTGTTTTTGAATTGGCATCTCTAATTTTGATGTGGAACTAGCGGACTAAGTCCTGCGTTCTCTGGGATTCCATGTGTGCAGAACAGTGAGTCTTTTTCTTTTCACCCATTTTCTCTGGTACAATTAGTTTGGAGTCAGCTGTCCTCCATCATCTCTGGTGACGAACCGTAAAGTAAAATGAACTGGCCATCTTTCTCTTGTCTTGTTCTAATGCCTTGGTCAGAGCTGCCAGTTCAGCATTCCAGGTTGACATTCCTGCCAGGAGTGGCTCTGCCCATACGACCTCAGTGTTTGAAACCCCCACTCTCCCAGTTTACCTCATGCTGAATGGGACTGTTGCCCTTGGTGAACCATGTTACCTCTGCATCCATGGCAGAGCCACTCCTGGCAGGAGGCCCATTGATCAAGGGTCAGAGTCAGGCAGCAGGGCAGCTATAAAGTTATCCTGGAGGCATTCAGGAAGAGTCTGGTAATGAGTCATTCTGGCATCATCTTTAACCAGGAGGCCATTGCTGCACTGATGCACAGGGCCAGGGTAGGGGGTGGGGGTGTGATGGGAGCAGCTTGTGGCAACTGGTGACAGATTGGCCATTGGCTGACACCAGGGCCTCGAGTCTTGGTCTAGGGAGGTTACCTGTAGTTGAAAGAGTAAGGCCTTATTAGCAGAGGCTCCATAGTCTAAATTTTTTAGGGCCTCTAAGAGGTCTTGACTTTTGGTTTTGTTTCTGTTGCTACTGGGAAGTCACCAAAAAAAAGTGGGTTTCCTTTTACTATTTAGCATTACCCTGAGCTTGAAGAGGGGGCACTTTTGATCTTCAGGGGCCCGCTTACCTCCTTCTTCTGAAGCTATTTGTTTTAGGCATCTCCTATAGTCTTTTGGGTTGGCCCTGGCTGCCAAACAGGATCTTTGTCAGGTCTCAAGTCTATTGGGTTTTTCCCCCATCTGCTTCTCCTCTGTAGTTTCTCTTCTATTAAATACTCTCTCTACCATTATCACTAAATCCCTTAGACTCCTTTCTCCTAACCTGTCAGCCCTCTGGAGCTTTTTCTTAATATCTGGTGCTGCCTGGTTAATAAAACTTAGAGTGATTGCTGCTTTTGTGTCTAATGATTCTGGGTCCATCGGGGTGCATCGAAATGCTTCCCTAACCCTCTTTAACAAAAAACTGCAGGGCTTTCATTTTCTCCTTGCCTAATGTCATAACACTCTGGACAAATTTGTGGCCATTTTGCGGCCACCTTGAGACCTGTAAGCAGAGCCTGTCTGTAGACCAAGAGTCTTCCCGCCTTCAAGGTGTTAAAAGCACAGTCTGGGCGAGTTAGGGGGAAGCAGGCATCAATAGCTGCTTGGTTACTGGTGTGTTCCCCTGTGGAGCCAGAAACCAGCTTTCTGGTCTCTTCCATGTTGAATGAAACCTGTAGAATGTGGTAGACATTGCCTGTCTCATGTTAATAAGTCCGTTAAAGTCACTTCTCAAAGTCATCTCTTCAAAGTTATCTCATCAAAGCCACCTGGCCAAAGTCATCTTATAAAGAGAAACACAAACACAACATACAAAAACACAAATAAAACCTTCCCCGTCTTTCAAGCAGAAACAAGAAACAGCCAGAAAAATGACACTCATGAAAAAGACCTCTGTATGCCACCCAAAACACTAGTCCAATCTTTTCTTCTCTATTAGGTAAAAATCAGAAACAACCAGAAAGTGGTACACACACACACACACACACACACACACACACACACACACACACACACACACACACACACACACACACACACACACACACGAGAAAAGAAACAGATTGGTGGTCATCTCTTGGCCCCCCTGAGCCCACGCCCACCCCAGACCAAGACTCAGGATGTCTCCTTGCCCTGCCTTTGCCACGGCTCCCAGACACGTCTTTCCTAACAGAAAATTAGCAACAGAACAAATTCAAGGCCTTGTTCCTAGAAAGATGTTGCACCATTAAGAATCAGTGAACAGAAAAAGGTACAACCAGAAACAAAACCAACCAAAACCAGAAAAAGATACAGCCTGCAGTAACAAGAACCAACCAGAAGGTGGTGGTCACAGAAGAAGGATGAATCGCAACTCAGACCTGGAAGAAAAAGCTACAGCATGCGGTAACAAAAATGAACCAGACGGTGGCGCTCACACACACACAACAATCCTAAGTACTGCACAAATGTTTACTCAGACCTGGAAAAATCACCATGGCAACATCTGTCATTTTATCTTTTCACAGATTTTCGTCCCGTTTCCTCTATAGATCTCACAGAAAGTTTCTACTATTCAGACACATTAGCCACCACACAAATCACAAGCTTTGGCCCCACTGTGCAAGTATTCACCTTCTCAGACCACATAGAAAACTTCTGACACACAAAGACAGATTTCCTAAACGCAGTTCAAACCTGTAAGAATTACCACGGCAACGCAAGGCACCAAGTTCCATACGAATAAATCATCTTAGCACGGCTGGAAGGCTTACCACATTTACTTCTAAGCAAGCTCGCTTCCGTTCCGCTCTGCAGATCTCTCAGAAAGCTTAGAAAAATTCAATGCTCAGACAGGCAAGAATCAGGAAATTTTAACACCGTGTTACAAACATAAAAACACAAATACCTAGACTCAGTTTTCTGGCTTCAAGACCCTCCAGATCACTAGTCCTGTGTGTCACGGGGAACTTCTAGGTCAATATAACATAATGTAGAGCCAGGGAAATGTTAGCGATCCCCCCAAAACCAGACAGAGGCTGATCTGGTGCAACTCACAGCAGGGTCTCTATTCGAGCTAGATCACCCTTCCCCCTAATGTACTACATTCACACAGGATAGTTTTGGTGGTGGGGGAACCCTGAGTGTCTATCAGGCCAAGGCTTTATAGTAAGCAGAAGGCAGGAGTACGTGTGCAAGCATCTAATTGGAAAGCTACTGTGGTCTTTAACATAAATAGCTGGTGCTGGGAGTCACATCATAAACTTGATTTATGCACCCCTCTGCACTGTTGGTCATTAGGCAGGGGGTGGGCTTGTAACCTGAGGGTGCAGGTTTGTTGGGGGAATAACCTGGAGATGCTGGTCTTTTTAAGGGTGTAACCTGGGAATGATGGTCTTGTTGGGCATTAACCTAGAGACTGGAGCTAGGCTCAGGTTTTATTGTGGGACAACTTGGAAACTAATGCTAGTTACTAGTCTGTTAGTTTACCTGAACTCAAACTTAGGTCAGGTTCTCTAAAATGCCATCTGCACTGAAAAGATTTGGCATCTCCTCCCCATTGTGGGTGGTGCAGTCCCTGGGCTGGTAGTCCTGGGTTCTATAGCAAAGCAAGCTAGGCAAGTCAGAGGAAGAGACCAGTAAGCAGCATTCTTCCATGGCTTGTGCGTCCACTCCTGCCTCCAAGTTCCTACCTTGTGTGAGTTCCTGTCCTGATTTCCTTTGGTGATGAGCAACAATGTGGAAGTGTAAGCTGAATAAACCCTTTCCTCCCCAACTTGCTTCTTAGTCATGATGCTTTGTGCTGACTAAGACACTTATTTAAGTTAAATGTCATTAGCACAGCATATGACACTAAACACTCATGTGCTTGTTACATGTTATTTGGTTAATATTAGAGATTGGTGATGATCTCAAGAATGTAGTAAGCAGTCAGTGATCATCATCATTGATGACTCTCAGAACTGAACCTGACGGCAATTAAAGCCTACCACACTTCAGTCTCTAAATAGAATCACATCTATACCGGTATTGAAGAGCAACACTAAAATTCTAAAGAAAAGAAAGGCTTCCCTTGATCCTACAGTTACTTGTAGCTCTGAATTTCCTGGCTTCCAAAAAGACCTGGAACAAATAATGCAAAGTAAGCACAGCCCTTTGATTATCCGTGAACTATGATGACCATGTTGATAATAACTAAAAATTGCAATTAGAGATATTTCATCCCAGTGCCTCCGGGTACCATCAGGCTGGATTCCCTACAAGAGCCATTTTCAATCTGTGCCTCGTTAGGTAGCTGCAGCCTGTATACCCTACAGAAGCATTTGGAAAAAATAAGTGTTGTAGAAGGGAGGCTTCTTATTCCCCTACAGATCTTCTCCTCTGTCTAATGTCTGTTCTGCAGACATAGGCAGATACCCAAGTGCGCTTTGAGATTCTGAGTCACTACACAAAAGTGCCTTTTCCCCCAGATTACATGTGAGAAAAGACCTAGGCGATGCTTTTATTTGGTATTACATCTTATTTTTTGTTCTCTTTCTGAAGGAGTGTGTCTTTACTTTTCTAAAACCTGATGAGACACTGAGATAATTGAATGACTTCTGTACTCTGGTCCAATGAGATCCACTTTGTTCCTGAACAGAAGAAACAGAGGGAACTTCCCTTGTACTGCCATTAATTATCTGAGCACCCCTGATTAGCTTTGATGTGTGCTGTTTCAATTTTAGAGGACATGGAAACTAAAAAGTTAGTTATGATGATTGGATGAAATCCAGGCATAGACTTTGTGTTTCCTCCTTTGCTCTCTAATCTTTTTCAACAGACAACACATCCAAAAAGTACAGTCCATTTCTATATGTGCAGAGGAATGACGCACAGCTGTCTGGATCAAGTCCCGAAAAGCTTTTATAGCACAGTGAGAATTAACTTCATCTGAGTAGAATGGTTATTAATCCCAGGTTTGTGATTGTCATTAGTATTATCACATTGATAGGATCTGGAATCACTTATGAGACAAACTTGTGTGCATGTCTTTAAGAAGGTTTCTAGATTGCATTAGTTGAGGTAGTAGGATGCTTCAGAGAGAGAGAGAGAGAGAGAGAGAGAGAGAGAGAGAGAGAGAGAGAGAGAGAATCTATATCTGTGTAATAACTCTGGATTAAAATATTTTTAAAAATTAAAAATGTACAATAGTCTAGTCTACCTGAGGCACAACCAGCACAGGAGTTCAGCTGGCATCAGAATCATTCAGCCAACAACAGGGACAACCAATGGCTAGAGGACAGCATAAGAATCCAATAAACAAGAGTAAGGAAACATGACCCCACCAGAGCCCAACAATACTGCTCCAGTAAGCAGTGGATATGCTAACACAGCTGACACACAAGATGACCTTAAACCCAATCTTATAAAGATGATAGAGGATTTAAAGAGGAAATGAATAAATCTCTTAAAAATATACAAAAATACAATCAATCAGGTGAAAGAAATGAATAAAACTATTCATTAACTAAAAACAGAAGTAGAAGGAATAAAGAAAACACAAATTGGGGCAATCCTGGAGATAGAAGGCCTAGGAAAGGGAACAGAAACTACAGGTGAAAACATCACTAACAGAATACAATAGATGGAAGAGAAGATGTCAGGCATAGAAGATATGGGAGAAGAAATTGATACATTGGTCAGAGAATATGCCAAAGCTAAAACTCTCATGACACAGGAATATTGGGACACTATATAAAAAACAAACATAGTAATAATAGGAATAGAAGAAGGAGAAGCTTCCCAGCATGAAGGGAAAATACCTTCAACAAAATCATAAAGGAATTTTTTCTTAAAGAAAGAGAAGGCTATAAAAGTACAAGGAGCTTACAAAACACCAAATAGATTGCAGTAGAAAAGAAAATATGCCCAACACCATATAATAATCAAAACATAAAAAGTACAGAACAAAAAAGGATATTAAAATATGTAAGAGAGAAATGCCAAGTAGCATATAGAAACAGGCCTAGACCAGAAGGCCTGGGCATGCATCTTTCAGATCCAAAAAGATGTCAGCCAAGATTACTATAACCAGAAAAACCTTCAATCACCATAGATGGAGAAAACAAGATATTTCGTGACAAAACTAAATTTAAACAGTATCTTTCCACTAATCCAGCCCTACAGAGTATATTAGAAGGAAACTCCAAATGAATCTAACTATACCCAAGAAAGCACAAAAAATAAATTTCACATTAGTAAAATCAAAAGAAAAAACACACACACACACACACACACACACACACACACACACACACACACTACCACCACCAACATTAATAATCACTAGTCATTAATATATCTCTACATCAATGCACTCAGTTTCCCAATAAAAAGATATAGGGTAACAGAGTGGATGCATAAACGGGATCCATCATTTTGTGGTATACAAGAAATATACTTTAGTAACAAAAAATTAAGAGTAAATGGCTAGAAATAGGTTTTCCAAACAAAAGGACCTAAGAAATAAGCTGAAGTAGCCATTCTAATATCTAATTAAATAGGTTTTCAACCTAAAGTAATGGAAGTAGTGGAAAAAAACACTTCATATTCATCAAGGGAAAAATACACCAAGAAGGCATCTCATTTCTGAACATCTATGGCCCAAATGGAAGTGCATCCACATTTGTAAAGGAAACATTGCTGAAGCTTGCACAATGACTGGCCCAACTTGAGATCTAACCCATATGCAAGAATCAATCTCTGACACTATTAATGATCCTCTGATATGCTTGCAGACAGAAGCATAGCATAACTGTCTGAAAAACTCCACCCAGCAGCCAAGGAAAAGAGATGCTGAGACCCACAGCCAAAAAATAGATGGAGCTTTGAAGGTCCTGTGGAAAGTTGGGGAAAGGATTGAGGAACCTGGAGGGTATAAAGACTCTATATATTAGCCCAAAAGCTCGAACTACCCAAGATGCAATCTACAAACCACAGGAAGCTCAAGAAGAAGGATGATCAAAATGCAGATGCTCCTACTCCTCCTTAAAAGGGGAAAAAATATCCATAGGAGAGGATATGGAAGCAAAGTTTAGAGCAGCGACTGAAGTAATGGCCATTCAGGGCCTGCCCCACATGTGGCCCCAAGAAAATATAAGGGACTCTGCAAATTTATTGTCCAAAGGCCTGATTCTATTGCTCTCTGGATGATGAGGAGAATGAAGCATCTTAGAAGACACTAAGTGCTGACTGAAAACCAATTGAAAATTAAAAGTAATAAATTTCATTTATTTATTTCTCAAGTATCTTTCAACTTAGAGTTATGACTGATGCACGATGTACTTTGTTGTACAGAGGTATGATTTACTTATTCACTTTCTCATTAAATATCAAGACAAGTCATGCCCAGTAGTAAGCTAGACATCAGAATCCAGTTGTAGCCCATGAATATGCGGTGATATGAATATTGACATAAGAGATAATAGTCAGTAATGGAGTCTTCAGGAATGCAGTAGATATGGAAAATATTAGAGAAGAATTGTCATTGACAATGCTCAAGTTTTCAGCTGAGGTTGAATGGATGCTATATTACTTACAAAAGTCAGTGAATTTAGAACAAATGAACTTGAACGATTAAGAAGAGCAATAATGATACACTGATTCAATCCTGTTAAAATCCTCCAAGGTGAGCTGCCCAGTGGGTGTTTTTGCATGTAGTCCTTCTGAGGGGCTTGCGGGTAGAAGGGAGCTCTTTCTAAGCTAGTATGACTGAGATTTTGCTAGCAGCAAATGTCTTTCTTACACTGAGGCTATCTGATTTCCAACTAGATTCATCTGGCAGGTTATAAAATAGATCAACATGAAATGGGCTCCAGTGCAAAGCTATGTGATAGTATGTTGAACAGTCAATACTGACTGCATTGGGATAAAGACAGAAGAAATGGAGGTAAGATGGAGATAAAGATGAGGAGAGACTCACACATCCTACTTGTAAGGGAATCCTGAAAGCCATGGGTAATTTATATCCTTTTAACCTTCAACTTTTAGTCCTTCTGACTGAGGCTTTGTATTGCCCCTTTGTAGAGACAAGCCCTAGAGAGGAGCAAGTGTTGTAGCCAACATAGTCTTTTGAAAGGGTCTTGATGGAGGTAGGCTTTCAAAGTTTTATGGGTGAATCTGCAAATGTTTCTGTTTTTTTCCTTTTTCTTATGCTTTCTACTTCAAGTGTGGAGTTCCATTCAAAATACAGTGAGAAATATCACTTTCTGAGGCCCAGAACTTGTATCTTTTGTGCCTTTGGTTCTTGCAAATCTCAACAAATAATCTTGCTTTCAAAAGAAGAGAAAAGCGTGAGCCTGAAGTCAGTGGGTTCAGAAAATGTAAACCAACAGGCATTATTTTACTTTTCACAGACAACAGAAGTGAAGTTTGTGAATTGTCAGTACAAAATAGAAATACATGGAACATTTCTTTATATCACTTGATGAACACAAACATTTAGCTGACACTTGACTCATCAAAATCCCCCAGTTGTAACACAGCAGTGATTCTCTATGGGTTTCTTTTGTCCCCTGGATACATTTGGTAATGACTGGAGATGTTTTTGTCAGTATACCTAGGAGAGGTATTACTTCTGACTTCTATTAGGTATAGGGCAGGGATGCTGCTAACAGTCCCACAATGCACCATGCTTCTCTTTCAGGAAAGAGTCAATGAGACATATCTGCTTGCCAAGACTAAATGTGCCCATCACAGAGAATAATATCCAACCCCAAAATCTATCATTTAGGTCTGTGATTGGCCTTCTGTACCAGTTATATTTACTATCTTGCCTTTGTACATGTTGTTTTTCATATTATTTGGCTTCTTCAAAGTCCAGAACATTATGATTAGGTAAACTTCATTAGATTGGAATATTCTTTCTGATTTCTTCTCTGCTGTATCCCGAGGTACCCAGTAGATAAGTGTAGAGTGAATAAGTGCTCTAGTGGGTTGCAACCCCTTCTATGGACCTTCCATTTTCTTCTTTGGATCCAATTAAACCTTTGGCACTTAATGCTGGAGCTTCATCTTGTGAGGAAGCTTTTTCCTACACAGAGGGCTGACCAACAGTAGCATCACTTTCTCTATTTTACTCCTTCCCTTTATTTGTATCACACAAGTCTGTTGACCAACAGTAGCATCACTTTCTCTATTTTACTCCTTCCCTTTATTTGTATCACACAAGTCTGTAATTTATCTTCCATTGCATTCAACTACCCTAAGCCCCTTTAAGGCAGGGGTTATACAGTGTACAATATCCCCAGCACCTCTCAAAGCACCTCCTAAAACACAGGTTATTAACAAGGCAAATTTGAATGAACTGATGAATGGCTTCTTGAATGCCTAAGTCATGACTAAGTAATGAGAGAACATGGTTCTGTGAGTACTTTAGTCGCTCATATTTAGTTATTTAATGAACAGAACCCAGCACTCAGCATCTGCTTCCCCTGTTCATGTCACAACTCCTCGTGATTAAGCAGTGTGAACGAGCTCTTGTGAAGTATGTAACCTACCCACTAGTGCCTACTGCAGACATAAGCTCGGCTTTGAAATAACAGAAATGCGATTCAGCATCCTGTTGTGAAAAGTAGCAAGATGGACCTCAAGCGCGTATTCTGAAATGCGTTGGAGAAGTTGCTAAATTCCTGACTTTCCTCAGAGAAGATTTCCTTCTTTAGGGGAGGAAGAGTTGAGAGTGGCACTTAGACACTCATGGACAAAGGTGGTCATATTTCCTTTTTGCACTTGACAGAATTCAAGCTGGAGTCCCATATAGGGTCAGCTGGACTGGAAGTCAACAGGGCAGGATCTACATAAAGAGCAGTCATGTAATGAAGTTAGAGAATTCATGTAATTTGAGATACAAACAGGTTTCTTTCAATGTTTTTCCTGCTGAGCCAGCTGAGTAAGAGACCTGGAGTCTCTTGCTGAATGTCCCAGTTAGGTTTCTGTTTCTGTGATAAGCATTATGATAAGAATCTGCTTAAGAAGGAAAGGATTTATTTCCTCCTATACTTCCAGGTACTATGACTAAGGGGATTTGACAAGAACCTGGCTCCGATACCATGGAAGAATGCTGCTAACTGGTTTGCTGC